>NW_027435893.1:300000-554000 GCF_964199755.1 Larus michahellis
CCGGGACAGTGAAACCCTATGTCAGAGACACTGAGAAGAAGCCCCAATGTTCCCTCCAGGCACTTTCAGTGTGGGTGCCTTCTCCACGTGGTTCCTGGTTTCACTGCGGCTCTGAAGAGAATGTTAGCAAAGAGGTAACCCGGACAGTGAAAACAGTACTCAAAGACAGGGAGAGCAAGGTCTCTCTTGGCACTTTGGATGTGGGACATACAGCGAGATGTTTGCTGCTTTTGCGTTTGGCTGTTGGGAGATTTACAGCACAAAGGTATCTAGTTGATTTGAAGCAGTTCCGAGAAAGTCTAAACATAATCCCCACTTCTCCCTCCTGGCACTTTCCATGTGGGAGATATAGCAGGATGTAGATTGGTTTTGAGGACAACTCAATGGACAGTGTAGGGAGAAAAGGTCCTGGCTCCTTGAATGCCGTTTCTGGAGACACTGCGATCAATGTGGGAGATATGTCAAGATGTGTGTTTGTTTTGAGGACGGCTCTCTGGAGAGTCTTAGCAAAGAGGTCACACAGATAATCAGAGCAATTCTCAGAGACACTGAGAACAAGCTCCACAATTCCCTCCTGGCACTTTCCCTGTAGGAGATACCGCAAGACGTTTCTGTACATTGGGCACAGCGCTCTGCACGGTGTTAGCAGAGACTTTCCCGGGACAGTGAAACCCTATGTCAGAGACACTGAGAAGAAGCCCCAATGTTCCCTCCAGGCACTTTCAGTGTGGGTGCCTTCTCCACGTGGTTCCTGGTTTCACTGCGGCTCTGAAGAGAACGTTAGCAAAGAGGTAACCGGGACAGTGAAAACAGTACTCAAAGACAGGGAGAGCAAGGTCTCTCTTGGCACTTTGGATGTGGGACATACAGCGAGATGTTTGCTGCTTTTGCATTTGGCTGTTGGGAGATTTACAGCACAAAGGTATCTAGTTGATTTGAAGCAGTTCCGAGAAAGTCTAAACATAATCCCCACTTCTCCCTCCTGGCACTTTCCACGTGGGAGATATAGCAGGATGTAGATTGGTTTTGAGGACAACTCAATGGACAGTGTAGGGAGAAAAGGTCCTGGCTCCTTGAATGCCGTTTCTGGAGACACTGCGATCAATGTGGGAGATATGTCAAGATGTGTGTTTGTTTTGAGGACGTCTCTCTGGAGAGTCTTAGCAAAGAGGTCACAGGGATAATCAGAGCAATTCTCAGAGACACTGAGAACAAGCTCCACAATTCCCTCCTGGCACTTTCCCTGTAGGAGATACCGCAAGACGTTTCTGTACATTGGGCACAGCGCTCTGCACGGTGTTAGCAGAGACTTTCCCGGGACAGTGAAACCCTATGTCAGAGACACTGAGAAGAAGCCCCAATGTTCCCTCCAGGCACTTTCAGTGTGGGTGCCTTCTCCACGTGGTTCCTGGTTTCACTGCGGCTCTGAAGAGAATGTTAGCAAAGAGGTAACCGGGACAGTGAAAACAGTACTCAAAGACAGGGAGAGCAAGCTCTCTCTTGGCACTTTGGATGTGGGACATACAGCGAGATGTTTGCTGCTTTTGCGTTTGGCTGTTGGGAGATTTACAGCACAAAGATATCTAGTTGATTTGAAGCAGTTCCGAGAAAGTCTAAACATAATCCCCACTTCTCCCTCCTGGCACTTTCCACGTGGGAGATATAGCAGGATGTAGATTGGTTTTGAGGACAACTCAATGGACAGTGTAGGGAGAAAACCTCCTGGCTCCTTGAATGCCGTTTCTGGAGACACTGCGATCAATGTGGGAGATATGTCAAGATGTGTGTTTGTTTTGAGGACGTCTCTCTGGAGAGTCTTAGCAAAGAGGTCACAGGGATAATCAGAGCAATTCTCAGAGACACTGAGAACAAGCTCCACAATTCCCTCCTGGCACTTTCCCTGTAGGAGATACCGCAAGACGTTTCTGTACATTGGGCACAGCGCTCTGCACGGTGTTAGCAGAGACTTTCCCGGGACAGTGAAACCCTATGTCAGAGACACTGAGAAGAAGCCCCAATGTTCCCTCCAGGCACTTTCAGTGTGGGTGGCTTCTCCACGTGGTTCCTGGTTTCACTGCGGCTCTGAAGAGAATGTTAGCAAAGAGGTAACCGGGACAGTGAAAACAGTACTCAAAGACAGGGAGAGCAAGCTCTCTCTTGGCACTTTGGAGGTGGGACATACAGCGAGATGTTTGCTGCTTTTGCGTTTGGCTGTTGGGAGATTTACAGCACAAAGATATCTAGTTGATTTGAAGCAGTTCCGAGAAAGTCTAAACATAATCCCCACTTCTCCCTCCTGGCACTTTCCACGTGGGAGATATAGCAGGATGTAGATTGGTTTTGAGGACAACTCAATGGACAGTGTAGGGAGAAAAGGTCCTGGCTCCTTGAATGCCGTTTCTGGAGACACTGCGATCAATGTGGGAGATATGTCAAGATGTGTGTTTGTTTTGAGGACGTCTCTCTGGAGAGTCTTAGCAAAGAGGTCACACAGATAATCAGAGCAATTCTCAGAGACACTGAGAACAAGCTCCACAATTCCCTCCTGGCACTTTCCCTGTAGGAGATACCGCAAGACGTTTCTGTACATTGGGCACAGCGCTCTGCACGGTGTTAGCAGAGACTTTCCCGGGACAGTGAAACCCTATGTCAGAGACACTGAGAAGAAGCCCCAATGTTCCCTCCAGGCACTTTCAGTGTGGGTGCCTTCTCCACGTGGTTCCTGGTTTCACTGCGGCTCTGAAGAGAATGTTAGCAAAGAGGTAACCGGGACAGTGAAAACAGTACTCAAAGACAGGGAGAGCAAGGTCTCTCTTGGCACTTTGGATGTGGGACATACAGCGAGATGTTTGCTGCTTTTGCGTTTGGCTGTTGGGAGATTTACAGCACAAAGGTATCTAGTTGATTTGAAGCAGTTCCGAGAAAGTCTAAACATAATCCCCACTTCTCCCTCCTGGCACTTTCCACGTGGGAGATATAGCAGGATGTAGATTGGTTTTGAGGACAACTCAATGGACAGTGTAGGGAGAAAAGGTCCTGGCTCCTTGAATGCCGTTTCTGGAGACACTGCGATCAATGTGGGAGATATGTCAAGATGTGTGTTTGTTTTGAGGACGTCTCTCTGGAGAGTCTTAGCAAAGAGGTCACACAGATAATCAGAGCAATTCTCAGAGACACTGAGAACAAGCTCCACAATTCCCTCCTGGCACTTTCCCTGTAGGAGATACCGCAAGACGTTTCTGTACATTGGGCACAGCGCTCTGCACGGTGTTAGCAGAGACTTTCCCGGGACAGTGAAACCCTATGTCAGAGACACTGAGAAGAAGCCCCAATGTTCCCTCCAGGCACTTTCAGTGTGGGTGCCTTCTCCACGTGGTTCCTGGTTTCACTGCGGCTCTGAAGAGAATGTTAGCAAAGAGGTAACCCGGACAGTGAAAACAGTACTCAAAGACAGGGAGAGCAAGGTCTCTCTTGGCACTTTGGATGTGGGACATACAGCGAGATGTTTGCTGCTTTTGCGTTTGGCTGTTGGGAGATTTACAGCACAAAGGTATCTAGTTGATTTGAAGCAGTTCCGAGAAAGTCTAAACATAATCCCCACTTCTCCCTCCTGGCACTTTCCATGTGGGAGATATAGCAGGATGTAGATTGGTTTTGAGGACAACTCAATGGACAGTGTAGGGAGAAAAGGTCCTGGCTCCTTGAATGCCGTTTCTGGAGACACTGCGATCAATGTGGGAGATATGTCAAGATGTGTGTTTGTTTTGAGGACGGCTCTCTGGAGAGTCTTAGCAAAGAGGTCACACAGATAATCAGAGCAATTCTCAGAGACACTGAGAACAAGCTCCACAATTCCCTCCTGGCACTTTCCCTGTAGGAGATACCGCAAGACGTTTCTGTACATTGGGCACAGCGCTCTGCACGGTGTTAGCAGAGACTTTCCCGGGACAGTGAAACCCTATGTCAGAGACACTGAGAAGAAGCCCCAATGTTCCCTCCAGGCACTTTCAGTGTGGGTGCCTTCTCCACGTGGTTCCTGGTTTCACTGCGGCTCTGAAGAGAACGTTAGCAAAGAGGTAACCGGGACAGTGAAAACAGTACTCAAAGACAGGGAGAGCAAGGTCTCTCTTGGCACTTTGGATGTGGGACATACAGCGAGATGTTTGCTGCTTTTGCGTTTGGCTGTTGGGAGATTTACAGCACAAAGGTATCTAGTTGATTTGAAGCAGTTCCGAGAAAGTCTAAACATAATCCCCACTTCTCCCTCCTGGCACTTTCCACGTGGGAGATATAGCAGGATGTAGATTGGTTTTGAGGACAACTCAATGGACAGTGTAGGGAGAAAAGGTCCTGGCTCCTTGAATGCCGTTTCTGGAGACACTGCGATCAATGTGGGAGATATGTCAAGATGTGTGTTTGTTTTGAGGACGTCTCTCTGGAGAGTCTTAGCAAAGAGGTCACAGGGATAATCAGAGCAATTCTCAGAGACACTGAGAACAAGCTCCACAATTCCCTCCTGGCACTTTCCCTGTAGGAGATACCGCAAGACGTTTCTGTACATTGGGCACAGCGCTCTGCACGGTGTTAGCAGAGACTTTCCCGGGACAGTGAAACCCTATGTCAGAGACACTGAGAAGAAGCCCCAATGTTCCCTCCAGGCACTTTCAGTGTGGGTGCCTTCTCCACGTGGTTCCTGGTTTCACTGCGGCTCTGAAGAGAATGTTAGCAAAGAGGTAACCGGGACAGTGAAAACAGTACTCAAAGACAGGGAGAGCAAGGTCTCTCTTGGCACTTTGGATGTGGGACATACAGCGAGATGTTTGCTGCTTTTGCGTTTGGCTGTTGGGAGATTTACAGCACAAAGATATCTAGTTGATTTGAAGCAGTTCCGAGAAAGTCTAAACATAATCCCCACTTCTCCCTCCTGGCACTTTCCACGTGGGAGATATAGCAGGATGTAGATTGGTTTTGAGGACAACTCAATGGACAGTGTAGGGAGAAAAGGTCCTGGCTCCTTGAATGCCGTTTCTGGAGACACTGCGATCAATGTGGGAGATATGTCAAGATGTGTGTTTGTTTTGAGGACGTCTCTCTGGAGAGTCTTAGCAAAGAGGTCACACAGATAATCAGAGCAATTCTCAGAGACACTGAGAACAAGCTCCACAATTCCCTCCTGGCACTTTCCCTGTAGGAGATACCGCAAGACGTTTCTGTACATTGGGCACAGCGCTCTGCACGGTGTTAGCAGAGACTTTCCCGGGACAGTGAAACCCTATGTCAGAGACACTGAGAAGAAGCCCCAATGTTCCCTCCAGGCACTTTCAGTGTGGGTGCCTTCTCCACGTGGTTCCTGGTTTCACTGCGGCTCTGAAGAGAATGTTAGCAAAGAGGTAACCGGGACAGTGAAAACAGTACTCAAAGACAGGGAGAGCAAGGTCTCTCTTGGCACTTTGGATGTGGGACATACAGCGAGATGTTTGCTGCTTTTGCGTTTGGCTGTTGGGAGATTTACAGCACAAAGGTATCTAGTTGATTTGAAGCAGTTCCGAGAAAGTCTAAACATAATCCCCACTTCTCCCTCCTGGCACTTTCCATGTGGGAGATATAGCAGGATGTAGATTGGTTTTGAGGACAACTCAATGGACAGTGTAGGGAGAAAAGGTCCTGGCTCCTTGAATGCCGTTTCTGGAGACACTGCGATCAATGTGGGAGATATGTCAAGATGTGTGTTTGTTTTGAGGACGGCTCTCTGGAGAGTCTTAGCAAAGAGGTCACACAGATAATCAGAGCAATTCTCAGAGACACTGAGAACAAGCTCCACAATTCCCTCCTGGCACTTTCCCTGTAGGAGATACCGCAAGACGTTTCTGTACATTGGGCACAGCGCTCTGCACGGTGTTAGCAGAGACTTTCCCGGGACAGTGAAACCCTATGTCAGAGACACTGAGAAGAAGCCCCAATGTTCCCTCCAGGCACTTTCAGTGTGGGTGCCTTCTCCACGTGGTTCCTGGTTTCACTGCGGCTCTGAAGAGAATGTTAGCAAAGAGGTAACCGGGACAGTGAAAACAGTACTCAAAGACAGGGAGAGCAAGCTCTCTCTTGGCACTTTGGAGGTGGGACATACAGCGAGATGTTTGCTGCTTTTGCGTTTGGCTGTTGGGAGATTTACAGCACAAAGGTATCTAGTTGATTTGAAGCAGTTCCGAGAAAGTCTAAACATAATCCCCACTTCTCCCTCCTGGCACTTTCCACGTGGGAGATATAGCAGGATGTAGATTGGTTTTGAGGACAACTCAATGGACAGTGTAGGGAGAAAAGGTCCTGGCTCCTTGAATGCCGTTTCTGGAGACACTGCGATCAATGTGGGAGATATGTCAAGATGTGTGTTTGTTTTGAGGACGTCTCTCTGGAGAGTCTTAGCAAAGAGGTCACACAGATAATCAGAGCAATTCTCAGAGACACTGAGAACAAGCTCCACAATTCCCTCCTGGCACTTTCCCTGTAGGAGATACCGCAAGACGTTTCTGTACATTGGGCACAGCGCTCTGCACGGTGTTAGCAGAGACTTTCCCGGGACAGTGAAACCCGACATCAGAGACACTGAGAAGAAGCCCCAATGTTCCCTCCAGGCACTTTCAGTGTGGGTGCCTTCTCCACGTGGTTCCTGGTTTCACTGCGGCTCTGAAGAGAATGTTAGCAAAGAGGTAACCGGGACAGTGAAAACAGTACTCAAAGACAGGGAGAGCAAGCTCTCTCTTGGCACTTTGGATGTGGGACATACAGCGAGATGTTTGCTGCTTTTGCGTTTGGCTGTTGGGAGATTTACAGCACAAAGATATCTAGTTGATTTGAAGCAGTTCCGAGAAAGTCTAAACATAATCCCCACTTCTCCCTCCTGGCACTTTCCACGTGGGAGATATAGCAGGATGTAGATTGGTTTTGAGGACAACTCAATGGACAGTGTAGGGAGAAAACCTCCTGGCTCCTTGAATGCCGTTTCTGGAGACACTGCGATCAATGTGGGAGATACGTCAAGATGTGTGTTTGTTTTGAGGACGGCTCTCTGGAGAGTCTTAGCAAAGAGGTCACACAGATAATCAGAGCAATTCTCAGAGACACTGAGAACAAGCTCCACAATTCCCTCCTGGCACTTTCCCTGTAGGAGATACCGCAAGACGTTTCTGTACATTGGGCACAGCGCTCTGCACGGTGTTAGCAGAGACTTTCCCGGGACAGTGAAACCCTATGTCAGAGACACTGAGAAGAAGCCCCAATGTTCCCTCCAGGCACTTTCAGTGTGGGTGCCTTCTCCACGTGGTTCCTGGTTTCACTGCGGCTCTGAAGAGAATGTTAGCAAAGAGGTAACCGGGACAGTGAAAACAGTACTCAAAGACAGGGAGAGCAAGGTCTCTCTTGGCACTTTGGATGTGGGACATACAGCGAGATGTTTGCTGCTTTTGCGTTTGGCTGTTGGGAGATTTACAGCACAAAGATATCTAGTTGATTTGAAGCAGTTCCGAGAAAGTCTAAACATAATCCCCACTTCTCCCTCCTGGCACTTTCCACGTGGGAGATATAGCAGGATGTAGATTGGTTTTGAGGACAACTCAATGGACAGTGTAGGGAGAAAAGGTCCTGGCTCCTTGAATGCCGTTTCTGGAGACACTGCGATCAATGTGGGAGATATGTCAAGATGTGTGTTTGTTTTGAGGACGTCTCTCTGGAGAGTCTTAGCAAAGAGGTCACACAGATAATCAGAGCAATTCTCAGAGACACTGAGAACAAGCTCCACAATTCCCTCCTGGCACTTTCCCTGTAGGAGATACCGCAAGACGTTTCTGTACATTGGGCACAGCGCTCTGCACGGTGTTAGCAGAGACTTTCCCGGGACAGTGAAACCCTATGTCAGAGACATTGAGAAGAAGCCCCAATGTTCCCTCCAGGCACTTTCAGTGTGGGTGCCTTCTCCACGTGGTTCCTGGTTTCACTGCGGCTCTGAAGAGAACGTTAGCAAAGAGGTAACCGGGACAGTGAAAACAGTACTCAAAGACAGGGAGAGCAAGCTCTCTCTTGGCACTTTGGATGTGGGACATACAGCGAGATGTTTGCTGCTTTTGCGTTTGGCTGTTGGGAGATTTACAGCACAAAGGTATCTAGTTGATTTGAAGCAGTTCCGAGAAAGTCTAAACATAATCCCCACTTCTCCCTCCTGGCACTTTCCACGTGGGAGATATAGCAGGATGTAGATTGGTTTTGAGGACAACTCAATGGACAGTGTAGGGAGAAAAGGTCCTGGCTCCTTGAATGCCGTTTCTGGAGACACTGCGATCAATGTGGGAGATATGTCAAGATGTGTGTTTGTTTTGAGGACGGCTCTCTGGAGAGTCTTAGCAAAGAGGTCACACAGATAATCAGAGCAATTCTCAGAGACACTGAGAACAAGCTCCACAATTCCCTCCTGGCACTTTCCCTGTAGGAGATACCGCAAGACGTTTCTGTACATTGGGCACAGCGCTCTGCACGGTGTTAGCAGAGACTTTCCCGGGACAGTGAAACCCTATGTCAGAGACACTGAGAAGAAGCCCCAATGTTCCCTCCAGGCACTTTCAGTGTGGGTGCCTTCTCCACGTGGTTCCTGGTTTCACTGCGGCTCTGAAGAGAATGTTAGCAAAGAGGTAACCGGGACAGTGAAAACAGTACTCAAAGACAGGGAGAGCAAGGTCTCTCTTGGCACTTTGGATGTGGGACATACAGCGAGATGTTTGCTGCTTTTGCGTTTGGCTGTTGGGAGATTTACAGCACAAAGATATCTAGTTGATTTGAAGCAGTTCCGAGAAAGTCTAAACATAATCCCCACTTCTCCCTCCTGGCACTTTCCATGTGGGAGATATAGCAGGATGTAGATTGGTTTTGAGGACAACTCAATGGACAGTGTAGGGAGAAAAGGTCCTGGCTCCTTGAATGCCGTTTCTGGAGACACTGCGATCAATGTGGGAGATATGTCAAGATGTGTGTTTGTTTTGAGGACGGCTCTCTGGAGAGTCTTAGCAAAGAGGTCACACAGATAATCAGAGCAATTCTCAGAGACACTGAGAACAAGCTCCACAATTCCCTCCTGGCACTTTCCCTGTAGGAGATACCGCAAGACGTTTCTGTATATTGAGCACAGCGCTCTGCACGGTGTTAGCAGAGACTTTCCCGGGACAGTGAAACCCTATGTCAGAGACACTGAGAAGAAGCCCCAATGTTCCCTCCAGGCACTTTCAGTGTGGGTGGCTTCTCCACGTGGTTCCTGGTTTCACTGCGGCTCTGAAGAGAACGTTAGCAAAGAGGTAACCGGGACAGTGAAAACAGTACTCAAAGACAGGGAGAGCAAGCTCTCTCTTGGCACTTTGGATGTGGGACATACAGCGAGATGTTTGCTGCTTTTGCGTTTGGCTGTTGGGAGATTTACAGCACAAAGATATCTAGTTGATTTGAAGCAGTTCCGAGAAAGTCTAAACATAATCCCCACTTCTCCCTCCTGGCACTTTCCATGTGGGAGATATAGCAGGATGTAGATTGGTTTTGAGGACAACTCAATGGACAGTGTAGGGAGAAAAGGTCCTGGCTCCTTGAATGCCGTTTCTGGAGACACTGCGATCAATGTGGGAGATATGTCAAGATGTGTGTTTGTTTTGAGGACGGCTCTCTGGAGAGTCTTAGCAAAGAGGTCACAGGGATAATCAGAGCAATTCTCAGAGACACTGAGAACAAGCTCCACAATTCCCTCCTGGCACTTTCCCTGTAGGAGATACCGCAAGACGTTTCTGTACATTGGGCACAGCGCTCTGCACGGTGTTAGCAGAGACTTTCCCGGGACAGTGAAACCCTATGTCAGAGACACTGAGAAGAAGCCCCAATGTTCCCTCCAGGCACTTTCAGTGTGGGTGCCTTCTCCACGTGGTTCCTGGTTTCACTGCGGCTCTGAAGAGAATGTTAGCAAAGAGGTAACCGGGACAGTGAAAACAGTACTCAAAGACAGGGAGAGCAAGCTCTCTCTTGGCACTTTGGAGGTGGGACATACAGCGAGATGTTTGCTGCTTTTGCGTTTGGCTGTTGGGAGATTTACAGCACAAAGGTATCTAGTTGATTTGAAGCAGTTCCGAGAAAGTCTAAACATAATCCCCACTTCTCCCTCCTGGCACTTTCCACGTGGGAGATATAGCAGGATGTAGATTGGTTTTGAGGACAACTCAATGGACAGTGTAGGGAGAAAAGGTCCTGGCTCCTTGAATGCCGTTTCTGGAGACACTGCGATCAATGTGGGAGATATGTCAAGATGTGTGTTTGTTTTGAGGACGTCTCTCTGGAGAGTCTTAGCAAAGAGGTCACACAGATAATCAGAGCAATTCTCAGAGACACTGAGAACAAGCTCCACAATTCCCTCCTGGCACTTTCCCTGTAGGAGATACCGCAAGACGTTTCTGTACATTGGGCACAGCGCTCTGCACGGTGTTAGCAGAGACTTTCCCGGGACAGTGAAACCCGACATCAGAGACACTGAGAAGAAGCCCCAATGTTCCCTCCAGGCACTTTCAGTGTGGGTGCCTTCTCCACGTGGTTCCTGGTTTCACTGCGGCTCTGAAGAGAATGTTAGCAAAGAGGTAACCGGGACAGTGAAAACAGTACTCAAAGACAGGGAGAGCAAGGTCTCTCTTGGCACTTTGGATGTGGGACATACAGCGAGATGTTTGCTGCTTTTGCGTTTGGCTGTTGGGAGATTTACAGCACAAAGATATCTAGTTGATTTGAAGCAGTTCCGAGAAAGTCTAAACATAATCCCCACTTCTCCCTCCTGGCACTTTCCATGTGGGAGATATAGCAGGATGTAGATTGGTTTTGAGGACAACTCAATGGACAGTGTAGGGAGAAAAGGTCCTGGCTCCTTGAATGCCGTTTCTGGAGACACTGCGATCAATGTGGGAGATATGTCAAGATGTGTGTTTGTTTTGAGGACGGCTCTCTGGAGAGTCTTAGCAAAGAGGTCACACAGATAATCAGAGCAATTCTCAGAGACACTGAGAACAAGCTCCACAATTCCCTCCTGGCACTTTCCCTGTAGGAGATACCGCAAGACGTTTCTGTATATTGAGCACAGCGCTCTGCACGGTGTTAGCAGAGACTTTCCCGGGACAGTGAAACCCTATGTCAGAGACACTGAGAAGAAGCCCCAATGTTCCCTCCAGGCACTTTCAGTGTGGGTGCCTTCTCCACGTGGTTCCTGGTTTCACTGCGGCTCTGAAGAGAACGTTAGCAAAGAGGTAACCGGGACAGTGAAAACAGTACTCAAAGACAGGGAGAGCAAGCTCTCTCTTGGCACTTTGGATGTGGGACATACAGCGAGATGTTTGCTGCTTTTGCGTTTGGCTGTTGGGAGATTTACAGCACAAAGATATCTAGTTGATTTGAAGCAGTTCCGAGAAAGTCTAAACATAATCCCCACTTCTCCCTCCTGGCACTTTCCATGTGGGAGATATAGCAGGATGTATATTGGTTTTGAGGACAACTCAATGGACAGTGTAGGGAGAAAAGGTCCTGGCTCCTTGAATGCCGTTTCTGGAGACACTGCGATCAATGTGGGAGATATGTCAAGATGTGTGTTTGTTTTGAGGACGGCTCTCTGGAGAGTCTTAGCAAAGAGGTCACACAGATAATCAGAGCAATTCTCAGAGACACTGAGAACAAGCTCCACAATTCCCTCCTGGCACTTTCCCTGTAGGAGATACCGCAAGACGTTTCTGTACATTAGGCACAGCGCTCTGCACGGTGTTAGCAGAGACTTTCCCGGGACAGTGAAACCCTATGTCAGAGACACTGAGAAGAAGCCCCAATGTTCCCTCCAGGCACTTTCAGTGTGGGTGGCTTCTCCACGTGGTTCCTGGTTTCACTGCGGCTCTGAAGAGAACGTTAGCAAAGAGGTAACCGGGACAGTGAAAACAGTACTCAAAGACAGGGAGAGCAAGCTCTCTCTTGGCACTTTGGATGTGGGACATACAGCGAGATGTTTGCTGCTTTTGCGTTTGGCTGTTGGGAGATTTACAGCACAAAGATATCTAGTTGATTTGAAGCAGTTCCGAGAAAGTCTAAACATAATCCCCACTTCTCCCTCCTGGCACTTTCCATGTGGGAGATATAGCAGGATGTAGATTGGTTTTGAGGACAACTCAATGGACAGTGTAGGGAGAAAAGGTCCTGGCTCCTTGAATGCCGTTTCTGGAGACACTGCGATCAATGTGGGAGATATGTCAAGATGTGTGTTTGTTTTGAGGACGGCTCTCTGGAGAGTCTTAGCAAAGAGGTCACAGGGATAATCAGAGCAATTCTCAGAGACACTGAGAACAAGCTCCACAATTCCCTCCTGGCACTTTCCCTGTAGGAGATACCGCAAGACGTTTCTGTACATTGGGCACAGCGCTCTGCACGGTGTTAGCAGAGACTTTCCCGGGACAGTGAAACCCTATGTCAGAGACACTGAGAAGAAGCCCCAATGTTCCCTCCAGGCACTTTCAGTGTGGGTGCCTTCTCCACGTGGTTCCTGGTTTCACTGCGGCTCTGAAGAGAATGTTAGCAAAGAGGTAACCGGGACAGTGAAAACAGTACTCAAAGACAGGGAGAGCAAGCTCTCTCTTGGCACTTTGGAGGTGGGACATACAGCGAGATGTTTGCTGCTTTTGCGTTTGGCTGTTGGGAGATTTACAGCACAAAGGTATCTAGTTGATTTGAAGCAGTTCCGAGAAAGTCTAAACATAATCCCCACTTCTCCCTCCTGGCACTTTCCACGTGGGAGATATAGCAGGATGTAGATTGGTTTTGAGGACAACTCAATGGACAGTGTAGGGAGAAAAGGTCCTGGCTCCTTGAATGCCGTTTCTGGAGACACTGCGATCAATGTGGGAGATATGTCAAGATGTGTGTTTGTTTTGAGGACGTCTCTCTGGAGAGTCTTAGCAAAGAGGTCACACAGATAATCAGAGCAATTCTCAGAGACACTGAGAACAAGCTCCACAATTCCCTCCTGGCACTTTCCCTGTAGGAGATACCGCAAGACGTTTCTGTACATTGGGCACAGCGCTCTGCACGGTGTTAGCAGAGACTTTCCCGGGACAGTGAAACCCGACATCAGAGACACTGAGAAGAAGCCCCAATGTTCCCTCCAGGCACTTTCAGTGTGGGTGCCTTCTCCACGTGGTTCCTGGTTTCACTGCGGCTCTGAAGAGAATGTTAGCAAAGAGGTAACCGGGACAGTGAAAACAGTACTCAAAGACAGGGAGAGCAAGCTCTCTCTTGGCACTTTGGATGTGGGACATACAGCGAGATGTTTGCTGCTTTTGCGTTTGGCTGTTGGGAGATTTACAGCACAAAGATATCTAGTTGATTTGAAGCAGTTCCGAGAAAGTCTAAACATAATCCCCACTTCTCCCTCCTGGCACTTTCCACGTGGGAGATATAGCAGGATGTAGATTGGTTTTGAGGACAACTCAATGGACAGTGTAGGGAGAAAACCTCCTGGCTCCTTGAATGCCGTTTCTGGAGACACTGCGATCAATGTGGGAGATACGTCAAGATGTGTGTTTGTTTTGAGGACGGCTCTCTGGAGAGTCTTAGCAAAGAGGTCACACAGATAATCAGAGCAATTCTCAGAGACACTGAGAACAAGCTCCACAATTCCCTCCTGGCACTTTCCCTGTAGGAGATACCGCAAGACGTTTCTGTACATTGGGCACAGCGCTCTGCACGGTGTTAGCAGAGACTTTCCCGGGACAGTGAAACCCTATGTCAGAGACACTGAGAAGAAGCCCCAATGTTCCCTCCAGGCACTTTCAGTGTGGGTGCCTTCTCCACGTGGTTCCTGGTTTCACTGCGGCTCTGAAGAGAATGTTAGCAAAGAGGTAACCGGGACAGTGAAAACAGTACTCAAAGACAGGGAGAGCAAGGTCTCTCTTGGCACTTTGGATGTGGGACATACAGCGAGATGTTTGCTGCTTTTGCGTTTGGCTGTTGGGAGATTTACAGCACAAAGATATCTAGTTGATTTGAAGCAGTTCCGAGAAAGTCTAAACATAATCCCCACTTCTCCCTCCTGGCACTTTCCACGTGGGAGATATAGCAGGATGTAGATTGGTTTTGAGGACAACTCAATGGACAGTGTAGGGAGAAAAGGTCCTGGCTCCTTGAATGCCGTTTCTGGAGACACTGCGATCAATGTGGGAGATATGTCAAGATGTGTGTTTGTTTTGAGGACGTCTCTCTGGAGAGTCTTAGCAAAGAGGTCACACAGATAATCAGAGCAATTCTCAGAGACACTGAGAACAAGCTCCACAATTCCCTCCTGGCACTTTCCCTGTAGGAGATACCGCAAGACGTTTCTGTACATTGGGCACAGCGCTCTGCACGGTGTTAGCAGAGACTTTCCCGGGACAGTGAAACCCTATGTCAGAGACATTGAGAAGAAGCCCCAATGTTCCCTCCAGGCACTTTCAGTGTGGGTGCCTTCTCCACGTGGTTCCTGGTTTCACTGCGGCTCTGAAGAGAATGTTAGCAAAGAGGTAACCGGGACAGTGAAAACAGTACTCAAAGACAGGGAGAGCAAGCTCTCTCTTGGCACTTTGGATGTGGGACATACAGCGAGATGTTTGCTGCTTTTGCGTTTGGCTGTTGGGAGATTTACAGCACAAAGGTATCTAGTTGATTTGAAGCAGTTCCGAGAAAGTCTAAACATAATCCCCACTTCTCCCTCCTGGCACTTTCCACGTGGGAGATATAGCAGGATGTAGATTGGTTTTGAGGACAACTCAATGGACAGTGTAGGGAGAAAAGGTCCTGGCTCCTTGAATGCCGTTTCTGGAGACACTGCGATCAATGTGGGAGATATGTCAAGATGTGTGTTTGTTTTGAGGACGGCTCTCTGGAGAGTCTTAGCAAAGAGGTCACACAGATAATCAGAGCAATTCTCAGAGACACTGAGAACAAGCTCCACAATTCCCTCCTGGCACTTTCCCTGTAGGAGATACCGCAAGACGTTTCTGTACATTGGGCACAGCGCTCTGCACGGTGTTAGCAGAGACTTTCCCGGGACAGTGAAACCCTATGTCAGAGACACTGAGAAGAAGCCCCAATGTTCCCTCCAGGCACTTTCAGTGTGGGTGCCTTCTCCACGTGGTTCCTGGTTTCACTGCGGCTCTGAAGAGAATGTTAGCAAAGAGGTAACCGGGACAGTGAAAACAGTACTCAAAGACAGGGAGAGCAAGGTCTCTCTTGGCACTTTGGATGTGGGACATACAGCGAGATGTTTGCTGCTTTTGCGTTTGGCTGTTGGGAGATTTACAGCACAAAGATATCTAGTTGATTTGAAGCAGTTCCGAGAAAGTCTAAACATAATCCCCACTTCTCCCTCCTGGCACTTTCCATGTGGGAGATATAGCAGGATGTAGATTGGTTTTGAGGACAACTCAATGGACAGTGTAGGGAGAAAAGGTCCTGGCTCCTTGAATGCCGTTTCTGGAGACACTGCGATCAATGTGGGAGATATGTCAAGATGTGTGTTTGTTTTGAGGACGGCTCTCTGGAGAGTCTTAGCAAAGAGGTCACACAGATAATCAGAGCAATTCTCAGAGACACTGAGAACAAGCTCCACAATTCCCTCCTGGCACTTTCCCTGTAGGAGATACCGCAAGACGTTTCTGTATATTGAGCACAGCGCTCTGCACGGTGTTAGCAGAGACTTTCCCGGGACAGTGAAACCCTATGTCAGAGACACTGAGAAGAAGCCCCAATGTTCCCTCCAGGCACTTTCAGTGTGGGTGCCTTCTCCACGTGGTTCCTGGTTTCACTGCGGCTCTGAAGAGAACGTTAGCAAAGAGGTAACCGGGACAGTGAAAACAGTACTCAAAGACAGGGAGAGCAAGGTCTCTCTTGGCACTTTGGATGTGGGACATACAGCGAGATGTTTGCTGCTTTTGCGTTTGGCTGTTGGGAGATTTACAGCACAAAGATATCTAGTTGATTTGAAGCAGTTCCGAGAAAGTCTAAACATAATCCCCACTTCTCCCTCCTGGCACTTTCCATGTGGGAGATATAGCAGGATGTATATTGGTTTTGAGGACAACTCAATGGACAGTGTAGGGAGAAAAGGTCCTGGCTCCTTGAATGCCGTTTCTGGAGACACTGCGATCAATGTGGGAGATATGTCAAGATGTGTGTTTGTTTTGAGGACGGCTCTCTGGAGAGTCTTAGCAAAGAGGTCACACAGATAATCAGAGCAATTCTCAGAGACACTGAGAACAAGCTCCACAATTCCCTCCTGGCACTTTCCCTGTAGGAGATACCGCAAGACGTTTCTGTACATTAGGCACAGCGCTCTGCACGGTGTTAGCAGAGACTTTCCCGGGACAGTGAAACCCTATGTCAGAGACACTGAGAAGAAGCCCCAATGTTCCCTCCAGGCACTTTCAGTGTGGGTGGCTTCTCCACGTGGTTCCTGGTTTCACTGCGGCTCTGAAGAGAACGTTAGCAAAGAGGTAACCGGGACAGTGAAAACAGTACTCAAAGACAGGGAGAGCAAGCTCTCTCTTGGCACTTTGGATGTGGGACATACAGCGAGATGTTTGCTGCTTTTGCGTTTGGCTGTTGGGAGATTTACAGCACAAAGATATCTAGTTGATTTGAAGCAGTTCCGAGAAAGTCTAAACATAATCCCCACTTCTCCCTCCTGGCACTTTCCATGTGGGAGATATAGCAGGATGTAGATTGGTTTTGAGGACAACTCAATGGACAGTGTAGGGAGAAAAGGTCCTGGCTCCTTGAATGCCGTTTCTGGAGACACTGCGATCAATGTGGGAGATATGTCAAGATGTGTGTTTGTTTTGAGGACGGCTCTCTGGAGAGTCTTAGCAAAGAGGTCACAGGGATAATCAGAGCAATTCTCAGAGACACTGAGAACAAGCTCCACAATTCCCTCCTGGCACTTTCCCTGTAGGAGATACCGCAAGACGTTTCTGTACATTGGGCACAGCGCTCTGCACGGTGTTAGCAGAGACTTTCCCGGGACAGTGAAACCCTATGTCAGAGACACTGAGAAGAAGCCCCAATGTTCCCTCCAGGCACTTTCAGTGTGGGTGCCTTCTCCACGTGGTTCCTGGTTTCACTGCAGCTCTGAAGAGAATGTTAGCAAAGAGGTAACCGGGACAGTGAAAACAGTACTCAAAGACAGGGAGAGCAAGGTCTCTCTTGGCACTTTGGATGTGGGACATACAGCGAGATGTTTGCTGCTTTTGCGTTTGGCTGTTGGGAGATTTACAGCACAAAGGTATCTAGTTGATTTGAAGCAGTTCCGAGAAAGTCTAAACATAATCCCCACTTCTCCCTCCTGGCACTTTCCACGTGGGAGATATAGCAGGATGTAGATTGGTTTTGAGGACAACTCAATGGACAGTGTAGGGAGAAAAGGTCCTGGCTCCTTGAATGCCGTTTCTGGAGACACTGCGATCAATGTGGGAGATATGTCAAGATGTGTGTTTGTTTTGAGGACGGCTCTCTGGAGAGTCTTAGCAAAGAGGTCACACAGATAATCAGAGCAATTCTCAGAGACACTGAGAACAAGCTCCACAATTCCCTCCTGGCACTTTCCCTGTAGGAGATACCGCAAGACGTTTCTGTACATTGGGCACAGCGCTCTGCACGGTGTTAGCAGAGACTTTCCCGGGACAGTGAAACCCTATGTCAGAGACACTGAGAAGAAGCCCCAATGTTCCCTCCAGGCACTTTCAGTGTGGGTGCCTTCTCCACGTGGTTCCTGGTTTCACTGCGGCTCTGAAGAGAATGTTAGCAAAGAGGTAACCGGGACAGTGAAAACAGTACTCAAAGACAGGGAGAGCAAGCTCTCTCTTGGCACTTTGGATGTGGGACATACAGCGAGATGTTTGCTGCTTTTGCGTTTGGCTGTTGGGAGATTTACAGCACAAAGATATCTAGTTGATTTGAAGCAGTTCCGAGAAAGTCTAAACATAATCCCCACTTCTCCCTCCTGGCACTTTCCATGTGGGAGATATAGCAGGATGTAGATTGGTTTTGAGGACAACTCAATGGACAGTGTAGGGAGAAAAGGTCCTGGCTCCTTGAATGCCGTTTCTGGAGACACTGCGATCAATGTGGGAGATATGTCAAGATGTGTGTTTGTTTTGAGGACGGCTCTCTGGAGAGTCTTAGCAAAGAGGTCACACAGATAATCAGAGCAATTCTCAGAGACACTGAGAACAAGCTCCACAATTCCCTCCTGGCACTTTCCCTGTAGGAGATACCGCAAGACGTTTCTGTACATTGGGCACAGCGCTCTGCACGGTGTTAGCAGAGACTTTCCCGGGACAGTGAAACCCTATGTCAGAGACACTGAGAAGAAGCCCCAATGTTCCCTCCAGGCACTTTCAGTGTGGGTGGCTTCTCCACGTGGTTCCTGGTTTCACTGCGGCTCTGAAGAGAACGTTAGCAAAGAGGTAACCGGGACAGTGAAAACAGTACTCAAAGACAGGGAGAGCAAGCTCTCTCTTGGCACTTTGGATGTGGGACATACAGCGAGATGTTTGCTGCTTTTGCGTTTGGCTGTTGGGAGATTTACAGCACAAAGATATCTAGTTGATTTGAAGCAGTTCCGAGAAAGTCTAAACATAATCCCCACTTCTCCCTCCTGGCACTTTCCATGTGGGAGATATAGCAGGATGTATATTGGTTTTGAGGACAACTCAATGGACAGTGTAGGGAGAAAAGGTCCTGGCTCCTTGAATGCCGTTTCTGGAGACACTGCGATCAATGTGGGAGATATGTCAAGATGTGTGTTTGTTTTGAGGACGGCTCTCTGGAGAGTCTTAGCAAAGAGGTCACACAGATAATCAGAGCAATTCTCAGAGACACTGAGAACAAGCTCCACAATTCCCTCCTGGCACTTTCCCTGTAGGAGATACCGCAAGACGTTTCTGTACATTAGGCACAGCGCTCTGCACGGTGTTAGCAGAGACTTTCCCGGGACAGTGAAACCCTATGTCAGAGACACTGAGAAGAAGCCCCAATGTTCCCTCCAGGCACTTTCAGTGTGGGTGCCTTCTCCACGTGGTTCCTGGTTTCACTGCGGCTCTGAAGAGAATGTTAGCAAAGAGGTAACCGGGACAGTGAAAACAGTACTCAAAGACAGGGAGAGCAAGGTCTCTCTTGGCACTTTGGATGTGGGACATACAGCGAGATGTTTGCTGCTTTTGCGTTTGGCTGTTGGGAGATTTACAGCACAAAGGTATCTAGTTGATTTGAAGCAGTTCCGAGAAAGTCTAAACATAATCCCCACTTCTCCCTCCTGGCACTTTCCACGTGGGAGATATAGCAGGATGTAGATTGGTTTTGAGGACAACTCAATGGACAGTGTAGGGAGAAAAGGTCCTGGCTCCTTGAATGCCGTTTCTGGAGACACTGCGATCAATGTGGGAGATATGTCAAGATGTGTGTTTGTTTTGAGGACGGCTCTCTGGAGAGTCTTAGCAAAGAGGTCACACAGATAATCAGAGCAATTCTCAGAGACACTGAGAACAAGCTCCACAATTCCCTCCTGGCACTTTCCCTGTAGGAGATACCGCAAGACGTTTCTGTACATTGGGCACAGCGCTCTGCACGGTGTTAGCAGAGACTTTCCCGGGACAGTGAAACCCTATGTCAGAGACACTGAGAAGAAGCCCCAATGTTCCCTCCAGGCACTTTCAGTGTGGGTGCCTTCTCCACGTGGTTCCTGGTTTCACTGCGGCTCTGAAGAGAATGTTAGCAAAGAGGTAACCGGGACAGTGAAAACAGTACTCAAAGACAGGGAGAGCAAGCTCTCTCTTGGCACTTTGGATGTGGGACATACAGCGAGATGTTTGCTGCTTTTGCGTTTGGCTGTTGGGAGATTTACAGCACAAAGATATCTAGTTGATTTGAAGCAGTTCCGAGAAAGTCTAAACATAATCCCCACTTCTCCCTCCTGGCACTTTCCATGTGGGAGATATAGCAGGATGTAGATTGGTTTTGAGGACAACTCAATGGACAGTGTAGGGAGAAAAGGTCCTGGCTCCTTGAATGCCGTTTCTGGAGACACTGCGATCAATGTGGGAGATATGTCAAGATGTGTGTTTGTTTTGAGGACGGCTCTCTGGAGAGTCTTAGCAAAGAGGTCACACAGATAATCAGAGCAATTCTCAGAGACACTGAGAACAAGCTCCACAATTCCCTCCTGGCACTTTCCCTGTAGGAGATACCGCAAGACGTTTCTGTACATTGGGCACAGCGCTCTGCACGGTGTTAGCAGAGACTTTCCCGGGACAGTGAAACCCTATGTCAGAGACACTGAGAAGAAGCCCCAATGTTCCCTCCAGGCACTTTCAGTGTGGGTGCCTTCTCCACGTGGTTCCTGGTTTCACTGCGGCTCTGAAGAGAATGTTAGCAAAGAGGTAACCGGGACAGTGAAAACAGTACTCAAAGACAGGGAGAGCAAGGTCTCTCTTGGCACTTTGGATGTGGGACATACAGCGAGATGTTTGCTGCTTTTGCGTTTGGCTGTTGGGAGATTTACAGCACAAAGGTATCTAGTTGATTTGAAGCAGTTCCGAGAAAGTCTAAACATAATCCCCACTTCTCCCTCCTGGCACTTTCCACGTGGGAGATATAGCAGGATGTAGATTGGTTTTGAGGACAACTCAATGGACAGTGTAGGGAGAAAAGGTCCTGGCTCCTTGAATGCCGTTTCTGGAGACACTGCGATCAATGTGGGAGATATGTCAAGATGTGTGTTTGTTTTGAGGACGGCTCTCTGGAGAGTCTTAGCAAAGAGGTCACACAGATAATCAGAGCAATTCTCAGAGACACTGAGAACAAGCTCCACAATTCCCTCCTGGCACTTTCCCTGTAGGAGATACCGCAAGACGTTTCTGTACATTAGGCACAGCGCTCTGCACGGTGTTAGCAGAGACTTTCCCGGGACAGTGAAACCCTATGTCAGAGACACTGAGAAGAAGCCCCAATGTTCCCTCCAGGCACTTTCAGTGTGGGTGGCTTCTCCACGTGGTTCCTGGTTTCACTGCAGCTCTGAAGAGAACGTTAGCAAAGAGGTAACCGGGACAGTGAAAACAGTACTCAAAGACAGGGAGAGCAAGCTCTCTCTTGGCACTTTGGATGTGGGACATACAGCGAGATGTTTGCTGCTTTTGCGTTTGGCTGTTGGGAGATTTACAGCACAAAGATATCTAGTTGATTTGAAGCAGTTCCGAGAAAGTCTAAACATAATCCCCACTTCTCCCTCCTGGCACTTTCCATGTGGGAGATATAGCAGGATGTAGATTGGTTTTGAGGACAACTCAATGGACAGTGTAGGGAGAAAACCTCCTGGCTCCTTGAATGCCGTTTCTGGAGACACTGCGATCAATGTGGGAGATATGTCAAGATGTGTGTTTGTTTTGAGGACGTCTCTCTGGAGAGTCTTAGCAAAGAGGTCACACAGATAATCAGAGCAATTCTCAGAGACACTGAGAACAAGCTCCACAATTCCCTCCTGGCACTTTCCCTGTAGGAGATACCGCAAGACGTTTCTGTACATTGGGCACAGCGCTCTGCACGGTGTTAGCAGAGACTTTCCCGGGACAGTGAAACCCTATGTCAGAGACACTGAGAAGAAGCCCCAATGTTCCCTCCAGGCACTTTCAGTGTGGGTGCCTTCTCCACGTGGTTCCTGGTTTCACTGCGGCTCTGAAGAGAACGTTAGCAAAGAGGTAACCGGGACAGTGAAAACAGTACTCAAAGACAGGGAGAGCAAGCTCTCTCTTGGCACTTTGGATGTGGGACATACAGCGAGATGTTTGCTGCTTTTGCGTTTGGCTGTTGGGAGATTTACAGCACAAAGATATCTAGTTGATTTGAAGCAGTTCCGAGAAAGTCTAAACATAATCCCCACTTCTCCCTCCTGGCACTTTCCATGTGGGAGATATAGCAGGATGTAGATTGGTTTTGAGGACAACTCAATGGACAGTGTAGGGAGAAAAGGTCCTGGCTCCTTGAATGCCGTTTCTGGAGACACTGCGATCAATGTGGGAGATATGTCAAGATGTGTGTTTGTTTTGAGGACGGCTCTCTGGAGAGTCTTAGCAAAGAGGTCACAGGGATAATCAGAGCAATTCTCAGAGACACTGAGAACAAGCTCCACAATTCCCTCCTGGCACTTTCCCTGTAGGAGATACCGCAAGACGTTTCTGTACATTGGGCACAGCGCTCTGCACGGTGTTAGCAGAGACTTTCCCGGGACAGTGAAACCCGACATCAGAGACATTGAGAAGAAGCCCCAATGTTCCCTCCAGGCACTTTCAGTGTGGGTGCCTTCTCCACGTGGTTCCTGGTTTCACTGCGGCTCTGAAGAGAATGTTAGCAAAGAGGTAACCGGGACAGTGAAAACAGTACTCAAAGACAGGGAGAGCAAGCTCTCTCTTGGCACTTTGGATGTGGGACATACAGCGAGATGTTTGCTGCTTTTGCGTTTGGCTGTTGGGAGATTTACAGCACAAAGGTATCTAGTTGATTTGAAGCAGTTCCGAGAAAGTCTAAACATAATCCCCACTTCTCCCTCCTGGCACTTTCCACGTGGGAGATATAGCAGGATGTAGATTGGTTTTGAGGACAACTCAATGGACAGTGTAGGGAGAAAAGGTCCTGGCTCCTTGAATGCCGTTTCTGGAGACACTGCGATCAATGTGGGAGATATGTCAAGATGTGTGTTTGTTTTGAGGACGTCTCTCTGGAGAGTCTTAGCAAAGAGGTCACAGGGATAATCAGAGCAATTCTCAGAGACACTGAGAACAAGCTCCACAATTCCCTCCTGGCACTTTCCCTGTAGGAGATACCGCAAGACGTTTCTGTACATTGGGCACAGCGCTCTGCACGGTGTTAGCAGAGACTTTCCCGGGACAGTGAAACCCTATGTCAGAGACACTGAGAAGAAGCCCCAATGTTCCCTCCAGGCACTTTCAGTGTGGGTGCCTTCTCCACGTGGTTCCTGGTTTCACTGCAGCTCTGAAGAGAATGTTAGCAAAGAGGTAACCGGGACAGTGAAAACAGTACTCAAAGACAGGGAGAGCAAGGTCTCTCTTGGCACTTTGGATGTGGGACATACAGCGAGATGTTTGCTGCTTTTGCGTTTGGCTGTTGGGAGATTTACAGCACAAAGATATCTAGTTGATTTGAAGCAGTTCCGAGAAAGTCTAAACATAATCCCCACTTCTCCCTCCTGGCACTTTCCACGTGGGAGATATAGCAGGATGTAGATTGGTTTTGAGGACAACTCAATGGACAGTGTAGGGAGAAAACCTCCTGGCTCCTTGAATGCCGTTTCTGGAGACACTGCGATCAATGTGGGAGATATGTCAAGATGTGTGTTTGTTTTGAGGACGGCTCTCTGGAGAGTCTTAGCAAAGAGGTCACAGGGATAATCAGAGCAATTCTCAGAGACACTGAGAACAAGCTCCACAATTCCCTCCTGGCACTTTCCCTGTAGGAGATACCGCAAGACGTTTCTGTACATTGGGCACAGCGCTCTGCACGGTGTTAGCAGAGACTTTCCCGGGACAGTGAAACCCTATGTCAGAGACATTGAGAAGAAGCCCCAATGTTCCCTCCAGGCACTTTCAGTGTGGGTGCCTTCTCCACGTGGTTCCTGGTTTCACTGCGGCTCTGAAGAGAATGTTAGCAAAGAGGTAACCGGGACAGTGAAAACAGTACTCAAAGACAGGGAGAGCAAGCTCTCTCTTGGCACTTTGCATGTGGGACATACAGCGAGATGTTTGCTGCTTTTGCGTTTGGCTGTTGGGAGATTTACAGCACAAAGGTATCTAGTTGATTTGAAGCAGTTCCGAGAAAGTCTAAACATAATCCCCACTTCTCCCTCCTGGCACTTTCCACGTGGGAGATATAGCAGGATGTAGATTGGTTTTGAGGACAACTCAATGGACAGTGTAGGGAGAAAAGGTCCTGGCTCCTTGAATGCCGTTTCTGGAGACACTGCGATCAATGTGGGAGATATGTCAAGATGTGTGTTTGTTTTGAGGACGGCTCTCTGGAGAGTCTTAGCAAAGAGGTCACACAGATAATCAGAGCAATTCTCAGAGACACTGAGAACAAGCTCCACAATTCCCTCCTGGCACTTTCCCTGTAGGAGATACCGCAAGACGTTTCTGTACATTGGGCACAGCGCTCTGCACGGTGTTAGCAGAGACTTTCCCGGGACAGTGAAACCCTATGTCAGAGACACTGAGAAGAAGCCCCAATGTTCCCTCCAGGCACTTTCAGTGTGGGTGCCTTCTCCACGTGGTTCCTGGTTTCACTGCGGCTCTGAAGAGAATGTTAGCAAAGAGGTAACCGGGACAGTGAAAACAGTACTCAAAGACAGGGAGAGCAAGGTCTCTCTTGGCACTTTGGATGTGGGACATACAGCGAGATGTTTGCTGCTTTTGCGTTTGGCTGTTGGGAGATTTACAGCACAAAGATATCTAGTTGATTTGAAGCAGTTCCGAGAAAGTCTAAACATAATCCCCACTTCTCCCTCCTGGCACTTTCCATGTGGGAGATATAGCAGGATGTAGATTGGTTTTGAGGACAACTCAATGGACAGTGTAGGGAGAAAACCTCCTGGCTCCTTGAATGCCGTTTCTGGAGACACTGCGATCAATGTGGGAGATATGTCAAGATGTGTGTTTGTTTTGAGGACGGCTCTCTGGAGAGTCTTAGCAAAGAGGTCACACAGATAATCAGAGCAATTCTCAGAGACACTGAGAACAAGCTCCACAATTCCCTCCTGGCACTTTCCCTGTAGGAGATACCGCAAGACGTTTCTGTACATTAGGCACAGCGCTCTGCACGGTGTTAGCAGAGACTTTCCCGGGACAGTGAAACCCTATGTCAGAGACACTGAGAAGAAGCCCCAATGTTCCCTCCAGGCACTTTCAGTGTGGGTGGCTTCTCCACGTGGTTCCTGGTTTCACTGCGGCTCTGAAGAGAACGTTAGCAAAGAGGTAACCGGGACAGTGAAAACAGTACTCAAAGACAGGGAGAGCAAGCTCTCTCTTGGCACTTTGGATGTGGGACATACAGCGAGATGTTTGCTGCTTTTGCGTTTGGCTGTTGGGAGATTTACAGCACAAAGATATCTAGTTGATTTGAAGCAGTTCCGAGAAAGTCTAAACATAATCCCCACTTCTCCCTCCTGGCACTTTCCATGTGGGAGATATAGCAGGATGTAGATTGGTTTTGAGGACAACTCAATGGACAGTGTAGGGAGAAAAGGTCCTGGCTCCTTGAATGCCGTTTCTGGAGACACTGCGATCAATGTGGGAGATATGTCAAGATGTGTGTTTGTTTTGAGGACGGCTCTCTGGAGAGTCTTAGCAAAGAGGTCACAGGGATAATCAGAGCAATTCTCAGAGACACTGAGAACAAGCTCCACAATTCCCTCCTGGCACTTTCCCTGTAGGAGATACCGCAAGACGTTTCTGTACATTGGGCACAGCGCTCTGCACGGTGTTAGCAGAGACTTTCCCGGGACAGTGAAACCCTATGTCAGAGACACTGAGAAGAAGCCCCAATGTTCCCTCCAGGCACTTTCAGTGTGGGTGCCTTCTCCACGTGGTTCCTGGTTTCACTGCGGCTCTGAAGAGAACGTTAGCAAAGAGGTAACCGGGACAGTGAAAACAGTACTCAAAGACAGGGAGAGCAAGCTCTCTCTTGGCACTTTGGATGTGGGACATACAGCGAGATGTTTGCTGCTTTTGCGTTTGGCTGTTGGGAGATTTACAGCACAAAGGTATCTAGTTGATTTGAAGCAGTACCGAGAAAGTCTAAACATAATCCCCACTTCTCCCTCCTGGCACTTTCCACGTGGGAGATATAGCAGGATGTAGATTGGTTTTGAGGACAACTCAATGGACAGTGTAGGGAGAAAAGGTCCTGGCTCCTTGAATGCCGTTTCTGGAGACACTGCGATCAATGTGGGAGATATGTCAAGATGTGTGTTTGTTTTGAGGACGGCTCTCTGGAGAGTCTTAGCAAAGAGGTCACACAGATAATCAGAGCAATTCTCAGAGACACTGAGAACAAGCTCCACAATTCCCTCCTGGCACTTTCCCTGTAGGAGATACCGCAAGACGTTTCTGTACATTGGGCACAGCGCTCTGCACGGTGTTAGCAGAGACTTTCCCGGGACAGTGAAACCCTATGTCAGAGACACTGAGAAGAAGCCCCAATGTTCCCTCCAGGCACTTTCAGTGTGGGTGGCTTCTCCACGTGGTTCCTGGTTTCACTGCGGCTCTGAAGAGAACGTTAGCAAAGAGGTAACCGGGACAGTGAAAACAGTACTCAAAGACAGGGAGAGCAAGCTCTCTCTTGGCACTTTGGATGTGGGACATACAGCGAGATGTTTGCTGCTTTTGCGTTTGGCTGTTGGGAGATTTACAGCACAAAGATATCTAGTTGATTTGAAGCAGTTCCGAGAAAGTCTAAACATAATCCCCACTTCTCCCTCCTGGCACTTTCCATGTGGGAGATATAGCAGGATGTAGATTGGTTTTGAGGACAACTCAATGGACAGTGTAGGGAGAAAAGGTCCTGGCTCCTTGAATGCCGTTTCTGGAGACACTGCGATCAATGTGGGAGATATGTCAAGATGTGTGTTTGTTTTGAGGACGGCTCTCTGGAGAGTCTTAGCAAAGAGGTCACAGGGATAATCAGAGCAATTCTCAGAGACACTGAGAACAAGCTCCACAATTCCCTCCTGGCACTTTCCCTGTAGGAGATACCGCAAGACGTTTCTGTACATTGGGCACAGCGCTCTGCACGGTGTTAGCAGAGACTTTCCCGGGACAGTGAAACCCTATGTCAGAGACACTGAGAAGAAGCCCCAATGTTCCCTCCAGGCACTTTCAGTGTGGGTGCCTTCTCCACGTGGTTCCTGGTTTCACTGCGGCTCTGAAGAGAACGTTAGCAAAGAGGTAACCGGGACAGTGAAAACAGTACTCAAAGACAGGGAGAGCAAGCTCTCTCTTGGCACTTTGGATGTGGGACATACAGCGAGATGTTTGCTGCTTTTGCGTTTGGCTGTTGGGAGATTTACAGCACAAAGGTATCTAGTTGATTTGAAGCAGTACCGAGAAAGTCTAAACATAATCCCCACTTCTCCCTCCTGGCACTTTCCACGTGGGAGATATAGCAGGATGTAGATTGGTTTTGAGGACAACTCAATGGACAGTGTAGGGAGAAAAGGTCCTGGCTCCTTGAATGCCGTTTCTGGAGACACTGCGATCAATGTGGGAGATATGTCAAGATGTGTGTTTGTTTTGAGGACGGCTCTCTGGAGAGTCTTAGCAAAGAGGTCACACAGATAATCAGAGCAATTCTCAGAGACACTGAGAACAAGCTCCACAATTCCCTCCTGGCACTTTCCCTGTAGGAGATACCGCAAGACGTTTCTGTACATTGGGCACAGCGCTCTGCACGGTGTTAGCAGAGACTTTCCCGGGACAGTGAAACCCTATGTCAGAGACACTGAGAAGAAGCCCCAATGTTCCCTCCAGGCACTTTCAGTGTGGGTGCCTTCTCCACGTGGTTCCTGGTTTCACTGCGGCTCTGAAGAGAATGTTAGCAAAGAGGTAACCGGGACAGTGAAAACAGTACTCAAAGACAGGGAGAGCAAGCTCTCTCTTGGCACTTTGGATGTGGGACATACAGCGAGATGTTTGCTGCTTTTGCGTTTGGCTGTTGGGAGATTTACAGCACAAAGATATCTAGTTGATTTGAAGCAGTTCCGAGAAAGTCTAAACATAATCCCCACTTCTCCCTCCTGGCACTTTCCACGTGGGAGAAATAGCAGGATGTATATTGGTTTTGAGGACAACTCAATGGACAGTGTAGGGAGAAAAGGTCCTGGCTCCTTGAATGCCGTTTCTGGAGACACTGCGATCAATGTGGGAGATATGTCAAGATGTGTGTTTGTTTTGAGGACGTCTCTCTGGAGAGTCTTAGCAAAGAGGTCACAGGGATAATCAGAGCAATTCTCAGAGACACTGAGAACAAGCTCCACAATTCCCTCCTGGCACTTTCCCTGTAGGAGATACCGCAAGACGTTTCTGTACATTGGGCACAGCGCTCTGCACGGTGTTAGCAGAGACTTTCCCGGGACAGTGAAACCCTATGTCAGAGACACTGAGAAGAAGCCCCAATGTTCCCTCCAGGCACTTTCAGTGTGGGTGCCTTCTCCACGTGGTTCCTGGTTTCACTGCGGCTCTGAAGAGAATGTTAGCAAAGAGGTAACCGGGACAGTGAAAACAGTACTCAAAGACAGGGAGAGCAAGCTCTCTCTTGGCACTTTGGATGTAGGACATACAGCGAGATGTTTGCTGCTTTTGCGTTTGGCTGTTGGGAGATTTACAGCACAAAGATATCTAGTTGATTTGAAGCAGTTCCGAGAAAGTCTAAACATAATCCCCACTTCTCCCTCCTGGCACTTTCCATGTGGGAGATATAGCAGGATGTATATTGGTTTTGAGGACAACTCAATGGACAGTGTAGGGAGAAAAGGTCCTGGCTCCTTGAATGCCGTTTCTGGAGACACTGCGATCAATGTGGGAGATATGTCAAGATGTGTGTTTGTTTTGAGGACGGCTCTCTGGAGAGTCTTAGCAAAGAGGTCACACAGATAATCAGAGCAATTCTCAGAGACACTGAGAACAAGCTCCACAATTCCCTCCTGGCACTTTCCCTGTAGGAGATACCGCAAGACCTTTCTGTACATTGGGCACAGCGCTCTGCACGGTGTTAGCAGAGACTTTCCCGGGACAGTGAAACCCTATGTCAGAGACACTGAGAAGAAGCCCCAATGTTCCCTCCAGGCACTTTCAGTGTGGGTGGCTTCTCCACGTGGTTCCTGGTTTCACTGCGGCTCTGAAGAGAACGTTAGCAAAGAGGTAACCGGGACAGTGAAAACAGTACTCAAAGACAGGGAGAGCAAGGTCTCTCTTGGCACTTTGGATGTGGGACATACAGCGAGATGTTTGCTGCTTTTGCGTTTGGCTGTTGGGAGATTTACAGCACAAAGATATCTAGTTGATTTGAAGCAGTTCCGAGAAAGTCTAAACATAATCCCCACTTCTCCCTCCTGGCACTTTCCATGTGGGAGATATAGCAGGATGTAGATTGGTTTTGAGGACAACTCAATGGACAGTGTAGGGAGAAAACCTCCTGGCTCCTTGAATGCCGTTTCTGGAGACACTGCGATCAATGTGGGAGATATGTCAAGATGTGTGTTTGTTTTGAGGACGGCTCTCTGGAGAGTCTTAGCAAAGAGGTCACAGGGATAATCAGAGCAATTCTCAGAGACACTGAGAACAAGCTCCACAATTCCCTCCTGGCACTTTCCCTGTAGGAGATACCGCAAGACGTTTCTGTACATTGGGCACAGCACTCTGCACGGTGTTAGCAGAGACTTTCCCGGGACAGTGAAACCCTATGTCAGAGACACTGAGAAGAAACCCCAATGTTCCCTCCAGGCACTTTCAGTGTGGGTGCCTTCTCCACGTGGTTCCTGGTTTCACTGCGGCTCTGAAGAGAATGTTAGCCAAGAGGTAACCGGGACAGTGAAAACAGTACTCAAAGACAGGGAGAGCAAGGTCTCTCTTGGCACTTTGGATGTGGGACATACAGCGAGATGTTTGCTGCTTTTGCGTTTGGCTGTTGGGAGATTTACAGCACAAAGATATCTAGTTGATTTGAAGCAGTTCCGAGAAAGTCTAAACATAATCCCCACTTCTCCCTCCTGGCACTTTCCATGTGGGAGATATAGCAGGATGTAGATTGGTTTTGAGGACAACTCAATGGACAGTGTAGGGAGAAAACCTCCTGGCTCCTTGAATGCCGTTTCTGGAGACACTGCGATCAATGTGGGAGATATGTCAAGATGTGTGTTTGTTTTGAGGACGGCTCTCTGGAGAGTCTTAGCAAAGAGGTCACACAGATAATCAGAGCAATTCTCAGAGACACTGAGAACAAGCTCCACAATTCCCTCCTGGCACTTTCCCTGTAGGAGATACCGCAAGACGTTTCTGTACATTGGGCACAGCGCTCTGCACGGTGTTAGCAGAGACTTTCCCGGGACAGTGAAACCCTATGTCAGAGACACTGAGAAGAAGCCCCAATGTTCCCTCCAGGCACTTTCAGTGTGGGTGCCTTCTCCACGTGGTTCCTGGTTTCACTGCGGCTCTGAAGAGAATGTTAGCAAAGAGGTAACCGGGACAGTGAAAACAGTACTCAAAGACAGGGAGAGCAAGCTCTCTCTTGGCACTTTGGATGTGGGACATACAGCGAGATGTTTGCTGCTTTTGCGTTTGGCTGTTGGGAGATTTACAGCACAAAGATATCTAGTTGATTTGAAGCAGTTCCGAGAAAGTCTAAACATAATCCCCACTTCTCCCTCCTGGCACTTTCCACGTGGGAGAAATAGCAGGATGTATATTGGTTTTGAGGACAACTCAATGGACAGTGTAGGGAGAAAAGGTCCTGGCTCCTTGAATGCCGTTTCTGGAGACACTGCGATCAATGTGGGAGATATGTCAAGATGTGTGTTTGTTTTGAGGACGTCTCTCTGGAGAGTCTTAGCAAAGAGGTCACAGGGATAATCAGAGCAATTCTCAGAGACACTGAGAACAAGCTCCACAATTCCCTCCTGGCACTTTCCCTGTAGGAGATACCGCAAGACGTTTCTGTACATTGGGCACAGCGCTCTGCACGGTGTTAGCAGAGACTTTCCCGGGACAGTGAAACCCTATGTCAGAGACACTGAGAAGAAGCCCCAATGTTCCCTCCAGGCACTTTCAGTGTGGGTGCCTTCTCCACGTGGTTCCTGGTTTCACTGCGGCTCTGAAGAGAATGTTAGCAAAGAGGTAACCGGGACAGTGAAAACAGTACTCAAAGACAGGGAGAGCAAGCTCTCTCTTGGCACTTTGGATGTAGGACATACAGCGAGATGTTTGCTGCTTTTGCGTTTGGCTGTTGGGAGATTTACAGCACAAAGATATCTAGTTGATTTGAAGCAGTTCCGAGAAAGTCTAAACATAATCCCCACTTCTCCCTCCTGGCACTTTCCATGTGGGAGATATAGCAGGATGTATATTGGTTTTGAGGACAACTCAATGGACAGTGTAGGGAGAAAAGGTCCTGGCTCCTTGAATGCCGTTTCTGGAGACACTGCGATCAATGTGGGAGATATGTCAAGATGTGTGTTTGTTTTGAGGACGGCTCTCTGGAGAGTCTTAGCAAAGAGGTCACACAGATAATCAGAGCAATTCTCAGAGACACTGAGAACAAGCTCCACAATTCCCTCCTGGCACTTTCCCTGTAGGAGATACCGCAAGACCTTTCTGTACATTGGGCACAGCGCTCTGCACGGTGTTAGCAGAGACTTTCCCGGGACAGTGAAACCCTATGTCAGAGACACTGAGAAGAAGCCCCAATGTTCCCTCCAGGCACTTTCAGTGTGGGTGGCTTCTCCACGTGGTTCCTGGTTTCACTGCGGCTCTGAAGAGAACGTTAGCAAAGAGGTAACCGGGACAGTGAAAACAGTACTCAAAGACAGGGAGAGCAAGGTCTCTCTTGGCACTTTGGATGTGGGACATACAGCGAGATGTTTGCTGCTTTTGCGTTTGGCTGTTGGGAGATTTACAGCACAAAGATATCTAGTTGATTTGAAGCAGTTCCGAGAAAGTCTAAACATAATCCCCACTTCTCCCTCCTGGCACTTTCCATGTGGGAGATATAGCAGGATGTAGATTGGTTTTGAGGACAACTCAATGGACAGTGTAGGGAGAAAACCTCCTGGCTCCTTGAATGCCGTTTCTGGAGACACTGCGATCAATGTGGGAGATATGTCAAGATGTGTGTTTGTTTTGAGGACGGCTCTCTGGAGAGTCTTAGCAAAGAGGTCACAGGGATAATCAGAGCAATTCTCAGAGACACTGAGAACAAGCTCCACAATTCCCTCCTGGCACTTTCCCTGTAGGAGATACCGCAAGACGTTTCTGTACATTGGGCACAGCACTCTGCACGGTGTTAGCAGAGACTTTCCCGGGACAGTGAAACCCTATGTCAGAGACACTGAGAAGAAACCCCAATGTTCCCTCCAGGCACTTTCAGTGTGGGTGCCTTCTCCACGTGGTTCCTGGTTTCACTGCGGCTCTGAAGAGAATGTTAGCCAAGAGGTAACCGGGACAGTGAAAACAGTACTCAAAGACAGGGAGAGCAAGGTCTCTCTTGGCACTTTGGATGTGGGACATACAGCGAGATGTTTGCTGCTTTTGCGTTTGGCTGTTGGGAGATTTACAGCACAAAGATATCTAGTTGATTTGAAGCAGTTCCGAGAAAGTCTAAACATAATCCCCACTTCTCCCTCCTGGCACTTTCCATGTGGGAGATATAGCAGGATGTAGATTGGTTTTGAGGACAACTCAATGGACAGTGTAGGGAGAAAACCTCCTGGCTCCTTGAATGCCGTTTCTGGAGACACTGCGATCAATGTGGGAGATATGTCAAGATGTGTGTTTGTTTTGAGGACGTCTCTCTGGAGAGTCTTAGCAAAGAGGTCACAGGGATAATCAGAGCAATTCTCAGAGACACTGAGAACAAGCTCCACAATTCCCTCCTGGCACTTTCCCTGTAGGAGATACCGCAAGACCTTTCTGTACATTGGGCACAGCGCTCTGCACGGTGTTAGCAGAGACTTTCCCGGGACAGTGAAACCCTATGTCAGAGACACTGAGAAGAAGCCCCAATGTTCCCTCCAGGCACTTTCAGTGTGGGTGCCTTCTCCACGTGGTTCCTGGTTTCACTGCGGCTCTGAAGAGAACGTTAGCAAAGAGGTAACCGGGACAGTGAAAACAGTACTCAAAGACAGGGAGAGCAAGGTCTCTCTTGGCACTTTGGATGTGGGACATACAGCAAGATGTTTGCTGCTTTTGCGTTTGGCTGTTGGGAGATTTACAGCACAAAGGTATCTAGTTGATTTGAAGCAGTTCCGAGAAAGTCTAAACATAATCCCCACTTCTCCCTCCTGGCACTTTCCACGTGGGAGATATAGCAGGATGTAGATTGGTTTTGAGGACAACTCAATGGACAGTGTAGGGAGAAAAGGTCCTGGCTCCTTGAATGCCGTTTCTGGAGACACTGCGATCAATGTGGGAGATATGTCAAGATGTGTGTTTGTTTTGAGGACGTCTCTCTGGAGAGTCTTAGCAAAGAGGTCACAGGGATAATCAGAGCAATTCTCAGAGACACTGAGAACAAGCTCCACAATTCCCTCCTGGCACTTTCCCTGTAGGAGATACCGCAAGACGTTTCTGTACATTGGGCACAGCGCTCTGCACGGTGTTAGCAGAGACTTTCCCGGGACAGTGAAACCCTATGTCAGAGACACTGAGAAGAAGCCCCAATGTTCCCTCCAGGCACTTTCAGTGTGGGTGCCTTCTCCACGTGGTTCCTGGTTTCACTGCGGCTCTGAAGAGAATGTTAGCAAAGAGGTAACCGGGACAGTGAAAACAGTACTCAAAGACAGGGAGAGCAAGCTCTCTCTTGGCACTTTGGATGTGGGACATACAGCGAGATGTTTGCTGCTTTTGCGTTTGGCTGTTGGGAGATTTACAGCACAAAGATATCTAGTTGATTTGAAGCAGTTCCGAGAAAGTCTAAACATAATCCCCACTTCTCCCTCCTGGCACTTTCCATGTGGGAGATATAGCAGGATGTAGATTGGTTTTGAGGACAACTCAATGGACAGTGTAGGGAGAAAACCTCCTGGCTCCTTGAATGCCGTTTCTGGAGACACTGCGATCAATGTGGGAGATATGTCAAGATGTGTGTTTGTTTTGAGGACGGCTCTCTGGAGAGTCTTAGCAAAGAGGTCACACAGATAATCAGAGCAATTCTCAGAGACACTGAGAACAAGCTCCACAATTCCCTCCTGGCACTTTCCCTGTAGGAGATACCGCAAGACGTTTCTGTACATTGGGCACAGCGCTCTGCACGGTGTTAGCAGAGACTTTCCCGGGACAGTGAAACCCTATGTCAGAGACACTGAGAAGAAGCCCCAATGTTCCCTCCAGGCACTTTCAGTGTGGGTGCCTTCTCCACGTGGTTCCTGGTTTCACTGCGGCTCTGAAGAGAATGTTAGCAAAGAGGTAACCGGGACAGTGAAAACAGTACTCAAAGACAGGGAGAGCAAGCTCTCTCTTGGCACTTTGGATGTGGGACATACAGCGAGATGTTTGCTGCTTTTGCGTTTGGCTGTTGGGAGATTTACAGCACAAAGATATCTAGTTGATTTGAAGCAGTTCCGAGAAAGTCTAAACATAATCCCCACTTCTCCCTCCTGGCACTTTCCATGTGGGAGATATAGCAGGATGTATATTGGTTTTGAGGACAACTCAATGGACAGTGTAGGGAGAAAAGGTCCTGGCTCCTTGAATGCCGATTCTGGAGACACTGCGATCAATGTGGGAGATATGTCAAGATGTGTGTTTGTTTTGAGGACGGCTCTCTGGAGAGTCTTAGCAAAGAGGTCACACAGATAATCAGAGCAATTCTCAGAGACACTGAGAACAAGCTCCACAATTCCCTCCTGGCACTTTCCCTGTAGGAGATACCGCAAGACGTTTCTGTACATTGGGCACAGCGCTCTGCACGGTGTTAGCAGAGACTTTCCCGGGACAGTGAAACCCTATGTCAGAGACACTGAGAAGAAGCCCCAATGTTCCCTCCAGGCACTTTCAGTGTGGGTGCCTTCTCCACGTGGTTCCTGGTTTCACTGCGGCTCTGAAGAGAACGTTAGCAAAGAGGTAACCGGGACAGTGAAAACAGTGCTCAAAGACAGGGAGAGCAAGCTCTCTCTTGGCACTTTGGATGTGGGACATACAGCGAGATGTTTGCTGCTTTTGCGTTTGGCTGTTGGGAGATTTACAGCAGAAAGATATCTAGTTGATTTGAAGCAGTTCCGAGAAAGTCTAAACATAATCCCCACTTCTCCCTCCTGGCACTTTCCATGTGGGAGATATAGCAGGATGTATATTGGTTTTGAGGACAACTCAATGGACAGTGTAGGGAGAAAAGGTCCTGGCTCCTTGAATGCCGTTTCTGGAGACACTGCGATCAATGTGGGAGATATGTCAAGATGTGTGTTTGTTTTGAGGACGGCTCTCTGGAGAGTCTTAGCAAAGAGGTCACACAGATAATCAGAGCAATTCTCAGAGACACTGAGAACAAGCTCCACAATTCCCTCCTGGCACTTTCCCTGTAGGAGATACCGCAAGACGTTTCTGTACATTGGGCACAGCGCTCTGCACGGTGTTAGCAGAGACTTTCCCGGGACAGTGAAACCCTATGTCAGAGACACTGAGAAGAAGCCCCAATGTTCCCTCCAGGCACTTTCAGTGTGGGTGCCTTCTCCACGTGGTTCCTGGTTTCACTGCGGCTCTGAAGAGAACGTTAGCAAAGAGGTAACCGGGACAGTGAAAACAGTACTCAAAGACAGGGAGAGCAAGGTCTCTCTTGGCACTTTGGATGTGGGACATACAGCGAGATGTTTGCTGCTTTTGCGTTTGGCTGTTGGGAGATTTACAGCACAAAGATATCTAGTTGATTTGAAGCAGTTCCGAGAAAGTCTAAACATAATCCCCACTTCTCCCTCCTGGCACTTTCCATGTGGGAGATATAGCAGGATGTAGATTGGTTTTGAGGACAACTCAATGGACAGTGTAGGGAGAAAAGGTCCTGGCTCCTTGAATGCCGTTTCTGGAGACACTGCGATCAATGTGGGAGATATGTCAAGATGTGTGTTTGTTTTGAGGACGTCTCTCTGGAGAGTCTTAGCAAAGAGGTCACACAGATAATCAGAGCAATTCTCAGAGACACTGAGAACAAGCTCCACAATTCCCTCCTGGCACTTTCCCTGTAGGAGATACCGCAAGACGTTTCTGTACATTGGGCACAGCGCTCTGCACGGTGTTAGCAGAGACTTTCCCGGGACAGTGAAACCCTATGTCAGAGACACTGAGAAGAAGCCCCAATGTTCCCTCCAGGCACTTTCAGTGTGGGTGGCTTCTCCACGTGGTTCCTGGTTTCACTGCGGCTCTGAAGAGAACGTTAGCAAAGAGGTAACCGGGACAGTGAAAACAGTACTCAAAGACAGGGAGAGCAAGGTCTCTCTTGGCACTTTGGATGTGGGACATACAGCGAGATGTTTGCTGCTTTTGCGTTTGGCTGTTGGGAGATTTACAGCACAAAGGTATCTAGTTGATTTGAAGCAGTTCCGAGAAAGTCTAAACATAATCCCCACTTCTCCCTCCTGGCACTTTCCACGTGGGAGATATAGCAGGATGTAGATTGGTTTTGAGGACAACTCAATGGACAGTGTAGGGAGAAAAGGTCCTGGCTCCTTGAATGCCGTTTCTGGAGACACTGCGATCAATGTGGGAGATATGTCAAGATGTGTGTTTGTTTTGAGGACGGCTCTCTGTAGAGTCTTAGCAAAGAGGTCACAGGGATAATCAGAGCAATTCTCAGAGACACTGAGAACAAGCTCCACAATTCCCTCCTGGCACTTTCCCTGTAGGAGATACCGCAAGACGTTTCTGTACATTGGGCACAGCGCTCTGCACGGTGTTAGCAGAGACTTTCCCGGGACAGTGAAACCCTATGTCAGAGACACTGAGAAGAAACCCCAATGTTCCCTCCAGGCACTTTCAGTGTGGGTGCCTTCTCCACGTGGTTCCTGGTTTCACTGCGGCTCTGAAGAGAATGTTAGCCAAGAGGTAACCGGGACAGTGAAAACAGTACTCAAAGACAGGGAGAGCAAGCTCTCTCTTGGCACTTTGGATGTGGGACATACAGCGAGATGTTTGCTGCTTTTGCGTTTGGCTGTTGGGAGATTTACAGCACAAAGATATCTAGTTGATTTGAAGCAGTTCCGAGAAAGTCTAAACATAATCCCCACTTCTCCCTCCTGGCACTTTCCATGTGGGAGATATAGCAGGATGTAGATTGGTTTTGAGGACAACTCAATGGACAGTGTAGGGAGAAAAGGTCCTGGCTCCTTGAATGCCGTTTCTGGAGACACTGCGATCAATGTGGGAGATATGTCAAGATGTGTGTTTGTTTTGAGGACGTCTCTCTGGAGAGTCTTAGCAAAGAGGTCACAGGGATAATCAGAGCAATTCTCAGAGACACTGAGAACAAGCTCCACAATTCCCTCCTGGCACTTTCCCTGTAGGAGATACCGCAAGACGTTTCTGTACATTGGGCACAGCGCTCTGCACGGTGTTAGCAGAGACTTTCCCGGGACAGTGAAACCCTATGTCAGAGACACTGAGAAGAAGCCCCAATGTTCCCTCCAGGCACTTTCAGTGTGGGTGCCTTCTCCACGTGGTTCCTGGTTTCACTGCGGCTCTGAAGAGAACGTTAGCAAAGAGGTAACCAGGACAGTGAAAACAGTACTCAAAGACAGGGAGAGCAAGGTCTCTCTTGGCACTTTGGATGTGGGACATACAGCAAGATGTTTGCTGCTTTTGCGTTTGGCTGTTGGGAGATTTACAGCACAAAGGTATCTAGTTGATTTGAAGCAGTTCCGAGAAAGTCTAAACATAATCCCCACTTCTCCCTCCTGGCACTTTCCACGTGGGAGATATAGCAGGATGTAGATTGGTTTTGAGGACAACTCAATGGACAGTGTAGGGAGAAAAGGTCCTGGCTCCTTGAATGCCGTTTCTGGAGACACTGCGATCAATGTGGGAGATATGTCAAGATGTGTGTTTGTTTTGAGGACGTCTCTCTGGAGAGTCTTAGCAAAGAGGTCACAGGGATAATCAGAGCAATTCTCAGAGACACTGAGAACAAGCTCCACAATTCCCTCCTGGCACTTTCCCTGTAGGAGATACCGCAAGACGTTTCTGTACATTGGGCACAGCGCTCTGCACGGTGTTAGCAGAGACTTTCCCGGGACAGTGAAACCCTATGTCAGAGACACTGAGAAGAAGCCCCAATGTTCCCTCCAGGCACTTTCAGTGTGGGTGCCTTCTCCACGTGGTTCCTGGTTTCACTGCGGCTCTGAAGAGAATGTTAGCAAAGAGGTAACCGGGACAGTGAAAACAGTACTCAAAGACAGGGAGAGCAAGCTCTCTCTTGGCACTTTGGATGTGGGACATACAGCGAGATGTTTGCTGCTTTTGCGTTTGGCTGTTGGGAGATTTACAGCACAAAGATATCTAGTTGATTTGAAGCAGTTCCGAGAAAGTCTAAACATAATCCCCACTTCTCCCTCCTGGCACTTTCCATGTGGGAGATATAGCAGGATGTATATTGGTTTTGAGGACAACTCAATGGACAGTGTAGGGAGAAAAGGTCCTGGCTCCTTGAATGCCGTTTCTGGAGACACTGCGATCAATGTGGGAGATATGTCAAGATGTGTGTTTGTTTTGAGGACGTCTCTCTGGAGAGTCTTAGCAAAGAGGTCACACAGATAATCAGAGCAATTCTCAGAGACACTGAGAACAAGCTCCACAATTCCCTCCTGGCACTTTCCCTGTAGGAGATACCGCAAGACGTTTCTGTACATTGGGCACAGCGCTCTGCACGGTGTTAGCAGAGACTTTCCCGGGACAGTGAAACCCTATGTCAGAGACACTGAGAAGAAGCCCCAATGTTCCCTCCAGGCACTTTCAGTGTGGGTGCCTTCTCCACGTGGTTCCTGGTTTCACTGCGGCTCTGAAGAGAACGTTAGCAAAGAGGTAACCGGGACAGTGAAAACAGTACTCAAAGACAGGGAGAGCAAGGTCTCTCTTGGCACTTTGGATGTGGGACATACAGCGAGATGTTTGCTGCTTTTGCGTTTGGCTGTTGGGAGATTTACAGCACAAAGATATCTAGTTGATTTGAAGCAGTTCCGAGAAAGTCTAAACATAATCCCCACTTCTCCCTCCTGGCACTTTCCATGTGGGAGATATAGCAGGATGTAGATTGGTTTTGAGGACAACTCAATGGACAGTGTAGGGAGAAAAGGTCCTGGCTCCTTGAATGCCGTTTCTGGAGACACTGCGATCAATGTGGGAGATATGTCAAGATGTGTGTTTGTTTTGAGGACGGCTCTCTGGAGAGTCTTAGCAAAGAGGTCACACAGATAATCAGAGCAATTCTCAGAGACACTGAGAACAAGCTCCACAATTCCCTCCTGGCACTTTCCCTGTAGGAGATACCGCAAGACGTTTCTGTACATTGGGCACAGCGCTCTGCACGGTGTTAGCAGAGACTTTCCCGGGACAGTGAAACCCTATGTCAGAGACACTGAGAAGAAGCCCCAATGTTCCCTCCAGGCACTTTCAGTGTGGGTGGCTTCTCCACGTGGTTCCTGGTTTCACTGCGGCTCTGAAGAGAACGTTAGCAAAGAGGTAACCGGGACAGTGAAAACAGTACTCAAAGACAGGGAGAGCAAGCTCTCTCTTGGCACTTTGGATGTGGGACATACAGCGAGATGTTTGCTGCTTTTGCGTTTGGCTGTTGGGAGATTTACAGCACAAAGGTATCTAGTTGATTTGAAGCAGTTCCGAGAAAGTCTAAACATAATCCCCACTTCTCCCTCCTGGCACTTTCCATGTGGGAGATATAGCAGGATGTAGATTGGTTTTGAGGACAACTCAATGGACAGTGTAGGGAGAAAAGGTCCTGGCTCCTTGAATGCCGTTTCTGGAGACACTGCGATCAATGTGGGAGATATGTCAAGATGTGTGTTTGTTTTGAGGACGGCTCTCTGGAGAGTCTTAGCAAAGAGGTCACACAGATAATCAGAGCAATTCTCAGAGACACTGAGAACAAGCTCCACAATTCCCTCCTGGCACTTTCCCTGTAGGAGATACCGCAAGACGTTTCTGTACATTGGGCACAGCGCTTTGCACGGTGTTAGCAGAGACTTTCCCGGGACAGTGAAACCCTATGTCAGAGACACTGAGAAGAAGCCCCAATGTTCCCTCCAGGCACTTTCAGTGTGGGTGGCTTCTCCACGTGGTTCCTGGTTTCACTGCGGCTCTGAAGAGAATGTTAGCAAAGAGGTAACCGGGACAGTGAAAACAGTACTCAAAGACAGGGAGAGCAAGCTCTCTCTTGGCACTTTGGATGTGGGACATACAGCGAGATGTTTGCTGCTTTTGCGTTTGGCTGTTGGGAGATTTACAGCACAAAGGTATCTAGTTGATTTGAAGCAGTTCCGAGAAAGTCTAAACATAATCCCCACTTCTCCCTCCTGGCACTTTCCACGTGGGAGATATAGCAGGATGTAGATTGGTTTTGAGGACAACTCAATGGACAGTGTAGGGAGAAAAGGTCCTGGCTCCTTGAATGCCGTTTCTGGAGACACTGCGATCAATGTGGGAGATATGTCAAGATGTGTGTTTGTTTTGAGGACGGCTCTCTGGAGAGTCTTAGCAAAGAGGTCACACAGATAATCAGAGCAATTCTCAGAGACACTGAGAACAAGCTCCACAATTCCCTCCTGGCACTTTCCCTGTAGGAGATACCGCAAGACGTTTCTGTACATTGGGCACAGCGCTCTGCACGGTGTTAGCAGAGACTTTCCCGGGACAGTGAAACCCGACATCAGAGACACTGAGAAGAAGCCCCAATGTTCCCTCCAGGCACTTTCAGTGTGGGTGCCTTCTCCACGTGGTTCCTGGTTTCACTGCGGCTCTGAAGAGAATGTTAGCAAAGAGGTAACCGGGACAGTGAAAACAGTACTCAAAGACAGGGAGAGCAAGCTCTCTCTTGGCACTTTGGATGTGGGACATACAGCGAGATGTTTGCTGCTTTTGCGTTTGGCTGTTGGGAGATTTACAGCACAAAGATATCTAGTTGATTTGAAGCAGTTCCGAGAAAGTCTAAACATAATCCCCACTTCTCCCTCCTGGCACTTTCCATGTGGGAGATATAGCAGGATGTATATTGGTTTTGAGGACAACTCAATGGACAGTGTAGGGAGAAAAGGTCCTGGCTCCTTGAATGCCGATTCTGGAGACACTGCGATCAATGTGGGAGATATGTCAAGATGTGTGTTTGTTTTGAGGACGGCTCTCTGGAGAGTCTTAGCAAAGAGGTCACAGGGATAATCAGAGCAATTCTCAGAGACACTGAGAACAAGCTCCACAATTCCCTCCTGGCACTTTCCCTGTAGGAGATACCGCAAGACGTTTCTGTACATTGGGCACAGCGCTCTGCACGGTGTTAGCAGAGACTTTCCCGGGACAGTGAAACCCTATGTCAGAGACACTGAGAAGAAGCCCCAATGTTCCCTCCAGGCACTTTCAGTGTGGGTGCCTTCTCCACGTGGTTCCTGGTTTCACTGCGGCTCTGAAGAGAACGTTAGCAAAGAGGTAACCGGGACAGTGAAAACAGTACTCAAAGACAGGGAGAGCAAGGTCTCTCTTGGCACTTTGGATGTGGGACATACAGCGAGATGTTTGCTGCTTTTGCGTTTGGCTGTTGGGAGATTTACAGCACAAAGATATCTAGTTGATTTGAAGCAGTTCCGAGAAAGTCTAAACATAATCCCCACTTCTCCCTCCTGGCACTTTCCATGTGGGAGATATAGCAGGATGTAGATTGGTTTTGAGGACAACTCAATGGACAGTGTAGGGAGAAAAGGTCCTGGCTCCTTGAATGCCGTTTCTGGAGACACTGCGATCAATGTGGGAGATATGTCAAGATGTGTGTTTGTTTTGAGGACGGCTCTCTGGAGAGTCTTAGCAAAGAGGTCACACAGATAATCAGAGCAATTCTCAGAGACACTGAGAACAAGCTCCACAATTCCCTCCTGGCACTTTCCCTGTAGGAGATACCGCAAGACGTTTCTGTACATTGGGCACAGCGCTCTGCACGGTGTTAGCAGAGACTTTCCCGGGACAGTGAAACCCTATGTCAGAGACACTGAGAAGAAGCCCCAATGTTCCCTCCAGGCACTTTCAGTGTGGGTGGCTTCTCCACGTGGTTCCTGGTTTCACTGCGGCTCTGAAGAGAACGTTAGCAAAGAGGTAACCGGGACAGTGAAAACAGTACTCAAAGACAGGGAGAGCAAGCTCTCTCTTGGCACTTTGGATGTGGGACATACAGCGAGATGTTTGCTGCTTTTGCGTTTGGCTGTTGGGAGATTTACAGCACAAAGGTATCTAGTTGATTTGAAGCAGTTCCGAGAAAGTCTAAACATAATCCCCACTTCTCCCTCCTGGCACTTTCCATGTGGGAGATATAGCAGGATGTAGATTGGTTTTGAGGACAACTCAATGGACAGTGTAGGGAGAAAAGGTCCTGGCTCCTTGAATGCCGTTTCTGGAGACACTGCGATCAATGTGGGAGATATGTCAAGATGTGTGTTTGTTTTGAGGACGGCTCTCTGGAGAGTCTTAGCAAAGAGGTCACACAGATAATCAGAGCAATTCTCAGAGACACTGAGAACAAGCTCCACAATTCCCTCCTGGCACTTTCCCTGTAGGAGATACCGCAAGACGTTTCTGTACATTGGGCACAGCGCTTTGCACGGTGTTAGCAGAGACTTTCCCGGGACAGTGAAACCCTATGTCAGAGACACTGAGAAGAAGCCCCAATGTTCCCTCCAGGCACTTTCAGTGTGGGTGGCTTCTCCACGTGGTTCCTGGTTTCACTGCGGCTCTGAAGAGAATGTTAGCAAAGAGGTAACCGGGACAGTGAAAACAGTACTCAAAGACAGGGAGAGCAAGCTCTCTCTTGGCACTTTGGATGTGGGACATACAGCGAGATGTTTGCTGCTTTTGCGTTTGGCTGTTGGGAGATTTACAGCACAAAGGTATCTAGTTGATTTGAAGCAGTTCCGAGAAAGTCTAAACATAATCCCCACTTCTCCCTCCTGGCACTTTCCACGTGGGAGATATAGCAGGATGTAGATTGGTTTTGAGGACAACTCAATGGACAGTGTAGGGAGAAAAGGTCCTGGCTCCTTGAATGCCGTTTCTGGAGACACTGCGATCAATGTGGGAGATATGTCAAGATGTGTGTTTGTTTTGAGGACGGCTCTCTGGAGAGTCTTAGCAAAGAGGTCACACAGATAATCAGAGCAATTCTCAGAGACACTGAGAACAAGCTCCACAATTCCCTCCTGGCACTTTCCCTGTAGGAGATACCGCAAGACGTTTCTGTACATTGGGCACAGCGCTCTGCACGGTGTTAGCAGAGACTTTCCCGGGACAGTGAAACCCGACATCAGAGACACTGAGAAGAAGCCCCAATGTTCCCTCCAGGCACTTTCAGTGTGGGTGCCTTCTCCACGTGGTTCCTGGTTTCACTGCGGCTCTGAAGAGAATGTTAGCAAAGAGGTAACCGGGACAGTGAAAACAGTACTCAAAGACAGGGAGAGCAAGCTCTCTCTTGGCACTTTGGATGTGGGACATACAGCGAGATGTTTGCTGCTTTTGCGTTTGGCTGTTGGGAGATTTACAGCACAAAGATATCTAGTTGATTTGAAGCAGTTCCGAGAAAGTCTAAACATAATCCCCACTTCTCCCTCCTGGCACTTTCCATGTGGGAGATATAGCAGGATGTATATTGGTTTTGAGGACAACTCAATGGACAGTGTAGGGAGAAAAGGTCCTGGCTCCTTGAATGCCGATTCTGGAGACACTGCGATCAATGTGGGAGATATGTCAAGATGTGTGTTTGTTTTGAGGACGGCTCTCTGGAGAGTCTTAGCAAAGAGGTCACAGGGATAATCAGAGCAATTCTCAGAGACACTGAGAACAAGCTCCACAATTCCCTCCTGGCACTTTCCCTGTAGGAGATACCGCAAGACGTTTCTGTACATTGGGCACAGCGCTCTGCACGGTGTTAGCAGAGACTTTCCCGGGACAGTGAAACCCTATGTCAGAGACACTGAGAAGAAGCCCCAATGTTCCCTCCAGGCACTTTCAGTGTGGGTGCCTTCTCCACGTGGTTCCTGGTTTCACTGCGGCTCTGAAGAGAACGTTAGCAAAGAGGTAACCGGGACAGTGAAAACAGTGCTCAAAGACAGGGAGAGCAAGCTCTCTCTTGGCACTTTGGATGTGGGACATACAGCGAGATGTTTGCTGCTTTTGCGTTTGGCTGTTGGGAGATTTACAGCACAAAGATATCTAGTTGATTTGAAGCAGTTCCGAGAAAGTCTAAACATAATCCCCACTTCTCCCTCCTGGCACTTTCCACGTGGGAGATATAGCAGGATGTAGATTGGTTTTGAGGACAACTCAATGGACAGTGTAGGGAGAAAAGGTCCTGGCTCCTTGAATGCCGTTTCTGGAGACACTGCGATCAATGTGGGAGATATGTCAAGATGTGTGTTTGTTTTGAGGACGGCTCTCTGGAGAGTCTTAGCAAAGAGGTCACACAGATAATCAGAGCAATTCTCAGAGACACTGAGAACAAGCTCCACAATTCCCTCCTGGCACTTTCCCTGTAGGAGATACCGCAAGACGTTTCTGTACATTGGGCACAGCGCTCTGCACGGTGTTAGCAGAGACTTTCCCGGGACAGTGAAACCCTATGTCAGAGACACTGAGAAGAAGCCCCAATGTTCCCTCCAGGCACTTTCAGTGTGGGTGCCTTCTCCACGTGGTTCCTGGTTTCACTGCGGCTCTGAAGAGAATGTTAGCAAAGAGGTAACCGGGACAGTGAAAACAGTGCTCAAAGACAGGGAGAGCAAGCTCTCTCTTGGCACTTTGGATGTGGGACATACAGCGAGATGTTTGCTGCTTTTGCGTTTGGCTGTTGGGAGATTTACAGCACAAAGATATCTAGTTGATTTGAAGCAGTTCCGAGAAAGTCTAAACATAATCCCCACTTCTCCCTCCTGGCACTTTCCATGTGGGAGATATAGCAGGATGTATATTGGTTTTGAGGACAACTCAATGGACAGTGTAGGGAGAAAAGGTCCTGGCTCCTTGAATGCCGTTTCTGGAGACACTGCGATCAATGTGGGAGATATGTCATGATGTGTGTTTGTTTTGAGGACGGCTCTCTGGAGAGTCTTAGCAAAGAGGTCACACAGATAATCAGAGCAATTCTCAGAGACACTGAGAACAAGCTCCACAATTCCCTCCTGGCACTTTCCCTGTAGGAGATACCGCAAGACGTTTCTGTACATTAGGCACAGCGCTCTGCACGGTGTTAGCAGAGACTTTCCCGGGACAGTGAAACCCTATGTCAGAGACACTGAGAAGAAGCCCCAATGTTCCCTCCAGGCACTTTCAGTGTGGGTGGCTTCTCCACGTGGTTCCTGGTTTCACTGCGGCTCTGAAGAGAACGTTAGCAAAGAGGTAACCGGGACAGTGAAAACAGTACTCAAAGACAGGGAGAGCAAGGTCTCTCTTGGCACTTTGGATGTGGGACATACAGCGAGATGTTTGCTGCTTTTGCGTTTGGCTGTTGGGAGATTTACAGCACAAAGATATCTAGTTGATTTGAAGCAGTTCCGAGAAAGTCTAAACATAATCCCCACTTCTCCCTCCTGGCACTTTCCATGTGGGAGATATAGCAGGATGTAGATTGGTTTTGAGGACAACTCAATGGACAGTGTAGGGAGAAAAGGTCCTGGCTCCTTGAATGCCGTTTCTGGAGACACTGCGATCAATGTGGGAGATATGTCAAGATGTGTGTTTGTTTTGAGGACGGCTCTCTGGAGAGTCTGAGCAAAGAGGTCACACAGATAATCAGAGCAATTCTCAGAGACACTGAGAACAAGCTCCACAATTCCCTCCTGGCACTTTCCCTGTAGGAGATACCGCAAGACGTTTCTGTACATTGGGCACAGCGCTCTGCACGGTGTTAGCAGAGACTTTCCCGGGACAGTGAAACCCTATGTCAGAGACACTGAGAAGAAGCCCCAATGTTCCCTCCAGGCACTTTCAGTGTGGGTGCCTTCTCCACGTGGTTCCTGGTTTCACTGCGGCTCTGAAGAGAACGTTAGCAAAGAGGTAACCGGGACAGTGAAAACAGTGCTCAAAGACAGGGAGAGCAAGCTCTCTCTTGGCACTTTGGATGTGGGACATACAGCGAGATGTTTGCTGCTTTTGCGTTTGGCTGTTGGGAGATTTACAGCACAAAGATATCTAGTTGATTTGAAGCAGTTCCGAGAAAGTCTAAACATAATCCCCACTTCTCCCTCCTGGCACTTTCCACGTGGGAGATATAGCAGGATGTAGATTGGTTTTGAGGACAACTCAATGGACAGTGTAGGGAGAAAAGGTCCTGGCTCCTTGAATGCCGTTTCTGGAGACACTGCGATCAATGTGGGAGATATGTCAAGATGTGTGTTTGTTTTGAGGACGGCTCTCTGGAGAGTCTTAGCAAAGAGGTCACACAGATAATCAGAGCAATTCTCAGAGACACTGAGAACAAGCTCCACAATTCCCTCCTGGCACTTTCCCTGTAGGAGATACCGCAAGACGTTTCTGTACATTGGGCACAGCGCTCTGCACGGTGTTAGCAGAGACTTTCCCGGGACAGTGAAACCCTATGTCAGAGACACTGAGAAGAAGCCCCAATGTTCCCTCCAGGCACTTTCAGTGTGGGTGCCTTCTCCACGTGGTTCCTGGTTTCACTGCGGCTCTGAAGAGAATGTTAGCAAAGAGGTAACCGGGACAGTGAAAACAGTGCTCAAAGACAGGGAGAGCAAGCTCTCTCTTGGCACTTTGGATGTGGGACATACAGCGAGATGTTTGCTGCTTTTGCGTTTGGCTGTTGGGAGATTTACAGCACAAAGATATCTAGTTGATTTGAAGCAGTTCCGAGAAAGTCTAAACATAATCCCCACTTCTCCCTCCTGGCACTTTCCATGTGGGAGATATAGCAGGATGTATATTGGTTTTGAGGACAACTCAATGGACAGTGTAGGGAGAAAAGGTCCTGGCTCCTTGAATGCCGATTCTGGAGACACTGCGATCAATGTGGGAGATATGTCAAGATGTGTGTTTGTTTTGAGGACGGCTCTCTGGAGAGTCTTAGCAAAGAGGTCACAGGGATAATCAGAGCAATTCTCAGAGACACTGAGAACAAGCTCCACAATTCCCTCCTGGCACTTTCCCTGTAGGAGATACCGCAAGACGTTTCTGTACATTGGGCACAGCGCTCTGCACGGTGTTAGCAGAGACTTTCCCGGGACAGTGAAACCCTATGTCAGAGACACTGAGAAGAAGCCCCAATGTTCCCTCCAGGCACTTTCAGTGTGGGTGCCTTCTCCACGTGGTTCCTGGTTTCACTGCGGCTCTGAAGAGAACGTTAGCAAAGAGGTAACCGGGACAGTGAAAACAGTGCTCAAAGACAGGGAGAGCAAGCTCTCTCTTGGCACTTTGGATGTGGGACATACAGCGAGATGTTTGCTGCTTTTGCGTTTGGCTGTTGGGAGATTTACAGCACAAAGATATCTAGTTGATTTGAAGCAGTTCCGAGAAAGTCTAAACATAATCCCCACTTCTCCCTCCTGGCACTTTCCACGTGGGAGATATAGCAGGATGTAGATTGGTTTTGAGGACAACTCAATGGACAGTGTAGGGAGAAAAGGTCCTGGCTCCTTGAATGCCGTTTCTGGAGACACTGCGATCAATGTGGGAGATATGTCAAGATGTGTGTTTGTTTTGAGGACGGCTCTCTGGAGAGTCTTAGCAAAGAGGTCACACAGATAATCAGAGCAATTCTCAGAGACACTGAGAACAAGCTCCACAATTCCCTCCTGGCACTTTCCCTGTAGGAGATACCGCAAGACGTTTCTGTACATTGGGCACAGCGCTCTGCACGGTGTTAGCAGAGACTTTCCCGGGACAGTGAAACCCTATGTCAGAGACACTGAGAAGAAGCCCCAATGTTCCCTCCAGGCACTTTCAGTGTGGGTGCCTTCTCCACGTGGTTCCTGGTTTCACTGCGGCTCTGAAGAGAATGTTAGCAAAGAGGTAACCGGGACAGTGAAAACAGTGCTCAAAGACAGGGAGAGCAAGCTCTCTCTTGGCACTTTGGATGTGGGACATACAGCGAGATGTTTGCTGCTTTTGCGTTTGGCTGTTGGGAGATTTACAGCACAAAGATATCTAGTTGATTTGAAGCAGTTCCGAGAAAGTCTAAACATAATCCCCACTTCTCCCTCCTGGCACTTTCCATGTGGGAGATATAGCAGGATGTATATTGGTTTTGAGGACAACTCAATGGACAGTGTAGGGAGAAAAGGTCCTGGCTCCTTGAATGCCGTTTCTGGAGACACTGCGATCAATGTGGGAGATATGTCATGATGTGTGTTTGTTTTGAGGACGGCTCTCTGGAGAGTCTTAGCAAAGAGGTCACACAGATAATCAGAGCAATTCTCAGAGACACTGAGAACAAGCTCCACAATTCCCTCCTGGCACTTTCCCTGTAGGAGATACCGCAAGACGTTTCTGTACATTAGGCACAGCGCTCTGCACGGTGTTAGCAGAGACTTTCCCGGGACAGTGAAACCCTATGTCAGAGACACTGAGAAGAAGCCCCAATGTTCCCTCCAGGCACTTTCAGTGTGGGTGGCTTCTCCACGTGGTTCCTGGTTTCACTGCGGCTCTGAAGAGAACGTTAGCAAAGAGGTAACCGGGACAGTGAAAACAGTACTCAAAGACAGGGAGAGCAAGGTCTCTCTTGGCACTTTGGATGTGGGACATACAGCGAGATGTTTGCTGCTTTTGCGTTTGGCTGTTGGGAGATTTACAGCACAAAGATATCTAGTTGATTTGAAGCAGTTCCGAGAAAGTCTAAACATAATCCCCACTTCTCCCTCCTGGCACTTTCCATGTGGGAGATATAGCAGGATGTAGATTGGTTTTGAGGACAACTCAATGGACAGTGTAGGGAGAAAAGGTCCTGGCTCCTTGAATGCCGTTTCTGGAGACACTGCGATCAATGTGGGAGATATGTCAAGATGTGTGTTTGTTTTGAGGACGGCTCTCTGGAGAGTCTGAGCAAAGAGGTCACACAGATAATCAGAGCAATTCTCAGAGACACTGAGAACAAGCTCCACAATTCCCTCCTGGCACTTTCCCTGTAGGAGATACCGCAAGACGTTTCTGTACATTGGGCACAGCGCTCTGCACGGTGTTAGCAGAGACTTTCCCGGGACAGTGAAACCCTATGTCAGAGACACTGAGAAGAAGCCCCAATGTTCCCTCCAGGCACTTTCAGTGTGGGTGCCTTCTCCACGTGGTTCCTGGTTTCACTGCGGCTCTGAAGAGAACGTTAGCAAAGAGGTAACCGGGACAGTGAAAACAGTGCTCAAAGACAGGGAGAGCAAGCTCTCTCTTGGCACTTTGGATGTGGGACATACAGCGAGATGTTTGCTGCTTTTGCGTTTGGCTGTTGGGAGATTTACAGCACAAAGATATCTAGTTGATTTGAAGCAGTTCCGAGAAAGTCTAAACATAATCCCCACTTCTCCCTCCTGGCACTTTCCACGTGGGAGATATAGCAGGATGTAGATTGGTTTTGAGGACAACTCAATGGACAGTGTAGGGAGAAAAGGTCCTGGCTCCTTGAATGCCGTTTCTGGAGACACTGCGATCAATGTGGGAGATATGTCAAGATGTGTGTTTGTTTTGAGGACGGCTCTCTGGAGAGTCTTAGCAAAGAGGTCACACAGATAATCAGAGCAATTCTCAGAGACACTGAGAACAAGCTCCACAATTCCCTCCTGGCACTTTCCCTGTAGGAGATACCGCAAGACGTTTCTGTACATTGGGCACAGCGCTCTGCACGGTGTTAGCAGAGACTTTCCCGGGACAGTGAAACCCTATGTCAGAGACACTGAGAAGAAGCCCCAATGTTCCCTCCAGGCACTTTCAGTGTGGGTGCCTTCTCCACGTGGTTCCTGGTTTCACTGCGGCTCTGAAGAGAATGTTAGCAAAGAGGTAACCGGGACAGTGAAAACAGTGCTCAAAGACAGGGAGAGCAAGCTCTCTCTTGGCACTTTGGATGTGGGACATACAGCGAGATGTTTGCTGCTTTTGCGTTTGGCTGTTGGGAGATTTACAGCACAAAGATATCTAGTTGATTTGAAGCAGTTCCGAGAAAGTCTAAACATAATCCCCACTTCTCCCTCCTGGCACTTTCCATGTGGGAGATATAGCAGGATGTATATTGGTTTTGAGGACAACTCAATGGACAGTGTAGGGAGAAAAGGTCCTGGCTCCTTGAATGCCGTTTCTGGAGACACTGCGATCAATGTGGGAGATATGTCATGATGTGTGTTTGTTTTGAGGACGGCTCTCTGGAGAGTCTTAGCAAAGAGGTCACACAGATAATCAGAGCAATTCTCAGAGACACTGAGAACAAGCTCCACAATTCCCTCCTGGCACTTTCCCTGTAGGAGATACCGCAAGACGTTTCTGTACATTAGGCACAGCGCTCTGCACGGTGTTAGCAGAGACTTTCCCGGGACAGTGAAACCCTATGTCAGAGACACTGAGAAGAAGCCCCAATGTTCCCTCCAGGCACTTTCAGTGTGGGTGGCTTCTCCACGTGGTTCCTGGTTTCACTGCGGCTCTGAAGAGAACGTTAGCAAAGAGGTAACCGGGACAGTGAAAACAGTACTCAAAGACAGGGAGAGCAAGGTCTCTCTTGGCACTTTGGATGTGGGACATACAGCGAGATGTTTGCTGCTTTTGCGTTTGGCTGTTGGGAGATTTACAGCACAAAGATATCTAGTTGATTTGAAGCAGTTCCGAGAAAGTCTAAACATAATCCCCACTTCTCCCTCCTGGCACTTTCCACGTGGGAGATATAGCAGGATGTAGATTGGTTTTGAGGACAACTCAATGGACAGTGTAGGGAGAAAAGGTCCTGGCTCCTTGAATGCCGTTTCTGGAGACACTGCGATCAATGTGGGAGATATGTCAAGATGTGTGTTTGTTTTGAGGACGGCTCTCTGGAGAGTCTTAGCAAAGAGGTCACACAGATAATCAGAGCAATTCTCAGAGACACTGAGAACAAGCTCCACAATTCCCTCCTGGCACTTTCCCTGTAGGAGATACCGCAAGACGTTTCTGTACATTGGGCACAGCGCTCTGCACGGTGTTAGCAGAGACTTTCCCGGGACAGTGAAACCCTATGTCAGAGACACTGAGAAGAAGCCCCAATGTTCCCTCCAGGCACTTTCAGTGTGGGTGCCTTCTCCACGTGGTTCCTGGTTTCACTGCGGCTCTGAAGAGAATGTTAGCAAAGAGGTAACCGGGACAGTGAAAACAGTGCTCAAAGACAGGGAGAGCAAGCTCTCTCTTGGCACTTTGGATGTGGGACATACAGCGAGATGTTTGCTGCTTTTGCGTTTGGCTGTTGGGAGATTTACAGCACAAAGATATCTAGTTGATTTGAAGCAGTTCCGAGAAAGTCTAAACATAATCCCCACTTCTCCCTCCTGGCACTTTCCATGTGGGAGATATAGCAGGATGTATATTGGTTTTGAGGACAACTCAATGGACAGTGTAGGGAGAAAAGGTCCTGGCTCCTTGAATGCCGTTTCTGGAGACACTGCGATCAATGTGGGAGATATGTCATGATGTGTGTTTGTTTTGAGGACGGCTCTCTGGAGAGTCTTAGCAAAGAGGTCACACAGATAATCAGAGCAATTCTCAGAGACACTGAGAACAAGCTCCACAATTCCCTCCTGGCACTTTCCCTGTAGGAGATACCGCAAGACGTTTCTGTACATTAGGCACAGCGCTCTGCACGGTGTTAGCAGAGACTTTCCCGGGACAGTGAAACCCTATGTCAGAGACACTGAGAAGAAGCCCCAATGTTCCCTCCAGGCACTTTCAGTGTGGGTGGCTTCTCCACGTGGTTCCTGGTTTCACTGCGGCTCTGAAGAGAACGTTAGCAAAGAGGTAACCGGGACAGTGAAAACAGTACTCAAAGACAGGGAGAGCAAGGTCTCTCTTGGCACTTTGGATGTGGGACATACAGCGAGATGTTTGCTGCTTTTGCGTTTGGCTGTTGGGAGATTTACAGCACAAAGATATCTAGTTGATTTGAAGCAGTTCCGAGAAAGTCTAAACATAATCCCCACTTCTCCCTCCTGGCACTTTCCATGTGGGAGATATAGCAGGATGTAGATTGGTTTTGAGGACAACTCAATGGACAGTGTAGGGAGAAAAGGTCCTGGCTCCTTGAATGCCGTTTCTGGAGACACTGCGATCAATGTGGGAGATATGTCAAGATGTGTGTTTGTTTTGAGGACGGCTCTCTGGAGAGTCTGAGCAAAGAGGTCACACAGATAATCAGAGCAATTCTCAGAGACACTGAGAACAAGCTCCACAATTCCCTCCTGGCACTTTCCCTGTAGGAGATACCGCAAGACGTTTCTGTACATTGGGCACAGCGCTCTGCACGGTGTTAGCAGAGACTTTCCCGGGACAGTGAAACCCTATGTCAGAGACACTGAGAAGAAGCCCCAATGTTCCCTCCAGGCACTTTCAGTGTGGGTGCCTTCTCCACGTGGTTCCTGGTTTCACTGCGGCTCTGAAGAGAACGTTAGCAAAGAGGTAACCGGGACAGTGAAAACAGTACTCAAAGACAGGGAGAGCAAGCTCTCTCTTGGCACTTTGGATGTGGGACATACAGCGAGATGTTTGCTGCTTTTGCGTTTGGCTGTTGGGAGATTTACAGCACAAAGGTATCTAGTTGATTTGAAGCAGTTCCGAGAAAGTCTAAACATAATCCCCACTTCTCCCTCCTGGCACTTTCCACGTGGGAGATATAGCAGGATGTAGATTGGTTTTGAGGACAACTCAATGGACAGTGTAGGGAGAAAAGGTCCTGGCTCCTTGAATGCCGTTTCTGGAGACACTGCGATCAATGTGGGAGATATGTCAAGATGTGTGTTTGTTTTGAGGACGGCTCTCTGGAGAGTCTTAGCAAAGAGGTCACACAGATAATCAGAGCAATTCTCAGAGACACTGAGAACAAGCTCCACAATTCCCTCCTGGCACTTTCCCTGTAGGAGATACCGCAAGACGTTTCTGTACATTAGGCACAGCGCTCTGCACGGTGTTAGCAGAGACTTTCCCGGGACAGTGAAACCCTATGTCAGAGACACTGAGAAGAAGCCCCAATGTTCCCTCCAGGCACTTTCAGTGTGGGTGCCTTCTCCACGTGGTTCCTGGTTTCACTGCGGCTCTGAAGAGAACGTTAGCAAAGAGGTAACCGGGACAGTGAAAACAGTACTCAAAGACAGGGAGAGCAAGGTCTCTCTTGGCACTTTGGATGTGGGACATACAGCGAGATGTTTGCTGCTTTTGCGTTTGGCTGTTGGGAGATTTACAGCACAAAGATATCTAGTTGATTTGAAGCAGTTCCGAGAAAGTCTAAACATAATCCCCACTTCTCCCTCCTGGCACTTTCCATGTGGGAGATATAGCAGGATGTAGATTGGTTTTGAGGACAACTCAATGGACAGTGTAGGGAGAAAAGGTCCTGGCTCCTTGAATGCCGTTTCTGGAGACACTGCGATCAATGTGGGAGATATGTCAAGATGTGTGTTTGTTTTGAGGACGGCTCTCTGGAGAGTCTGAGCAAAGAGGTCACACAGATAATCAGAGCAATTCTCAGAGACACTGAGAACAAGCTCCACAATTCCCTCCTGGCACTTTCCCTGTAGGAGATACCGCAAGACGTTTCTGTACATTGGGCACAGCGCTCTGCACGGTGTTAGCAGAGACTTTCCCGGGACAGTGAAACCCTATGTCAGAGACACTGAGAAGAAGCCCCAATGTTCCCTCCAGGCACTTTCAGTGTGGGTGCCTTCTCCACGTGGTTCCTGGTTTCACTGCGGCTCTGAAGAGAACGTTAGCAAAGAGGTAACCGGGACAGTGAAAACAGTACTCAAAGACAGGGAGAGCAAGCTCTCTCTTGGCACTTTGGATGTGGGACATACAGCGAGATGTTTGCTGCTTTTGCGTTTGGCTGTTGGGAGATTTACAGCACAAAGGTATCTAGTTGATTTGAAGCAGTTCCGAGAAAGTCTAAACATAATCCCCACTTCTCCCTCCTGGCACTTTCCACGTGGGAGATATAGCAGGATGTAGATTGGTTTTGAGGACAACTCAATGGACAGTGTAGGGAGAAAAGGTCCTGGCTCCTTGAATGCCGTTTCTGGAGACACTGCGATCAATGTGGGAGATATGTCAAGATGTGTGTTTGTTTTGAGGACGGCTCTCTGGAGAGTCTTAGCAAAGAGGTCACACAGATAATCAGAGCAATTCTCAGAGACACTGAGAACAAGCTCCACAATTCCCTCCTGGCACTTTCCCTGTAGGAGATACCGCAAGACGTTTCTGTACATTGGGCACAGCGCTCTGCACGGTGTTAGCAGAGACTTTCCCGGGACAGTGAAACCCTATGTCAGAGACACTGAGAAGAAGCCCCAATGTTCCCTCCAGGCACTTTCAGTGTGGGTGCCTTCTCCACGTGGTTCCTGGTTTCACTGCGGCTCTGAAGAGAATGTTAGCAAAGAGGTAACCGGGACAGTGAAAACAGTACTCAAAGACAGGGAGAGCAAGCTCTCTCTTGGCACTTTGGATGTGGGACATACAGCGAGATGTTTGCTGCTTTTGCGTTTGGCTGTTGGGAGATTTACAGCACAAAGATATCTAGTTGATTTGAAGCAGTTCCGAGAAAGTCTAAACATAATCCCCACTTCTCCCTCCTGGCACTTTCCATGTGGGAGATATAGCAGGATGTAGATTGGTTTTGAGGACAACTCAATGGACAGTGTAGGGAGAAAAGGTCCTGGCTCCTTGAATGCCGTTTCTGGAGACACTGCGATCAATGTGGGAGATATGTCAAGATGTGTGTTTGTTTTGAGGACGGCTCTCTGGAGAGTCTTAGCAAAGAGGTCACAGGGATAATCAGAGCAATTCTCAGAGACACTGAGAACAAGCTCCACAATTCCCTCCTGGCACTTTCCCTGTAGGAGATACCGCAAGACGTTTCTGTACATTGGGCACAGCGCTCTGCACGGTGTTAGCAGAGACTTTCCCGGGACAGTGAAACCCTATGTCAGAGACACTGAGAAGAAGCCCCAATGTTCCCTCCAGGCACTTTCAGTGTGGGTGCCTTCTCCACGTGGTTCCTGGTTTCACTGCGGCTCTGAAGAGAACGTTAGCCAAGAGGTAACCGGGACAGTGAAAACAGTACTCAAAGACAGGGAGAGCAAGCTCTCTCTTGGCACTTTGGATGTGGGACATACAGCGAGATGTTTGCTGCTTTTGCGTTTGGCTGTTGGGAGATTTACAGCACAAAGATATCTAGTTGATTTGAAGCAGTTCCGAGAAAGTCTAAACATAATCCCCACTTCTCCCTCCTGGCACTTTCCATGTGGGAGATATAGCAGGATGTAGATTGGTTTTGAGGACAACTCAATGGACAGTGTAGGGAGAAAAGGTCCTGGCTCCTTGAATGCCGTTTCTGGAGACACTGCGATCAATGTGGGAGATATGTCAAGATGTGTGTTTGTTTTGAGGACGGCTCTCTGGAGAGTCTTAGCAAAGAGGTCACACAGATAATCAGAGCAATTCTCAGAGACACTGAGAACAAGCTCCACAATTCCCTCCTGGCACTTTCCCTGTAGGAGATACCGCAAGACGTTTCTGTACATTAGGCACAGCGCTCTGCACGGTGTTAGCAGAGACTTTCCCGGGACAGTGAAACCCTATGTCAGAGACACTGAGAAGAAGCCCCAATGTTCCCTCCAGGCACTTTCAGTGTGGGTGGCTTCTCCACGTGGTTCCTGGTTTCACTGCGGCTCTGAAGAGAACGTTAGCAAAGAGGTAACCGGGACAGTGAAAACAGTACTCAAAGACAGGGAGAGCAAGCTCTCTCTTGGCACTTTGGATGTGGGACATACAGCGAGATGTTTGCTGCTTTTGCGTTTGGCTGTTGGGAGATTTACAGCACAAAGATATCTAGTTGATTTGAAGCAGTTCCGAGAAAGTCTAAACATAATCCCCACTTCTCCCTCCTGGCACTTTCCACGTGGGAGATATAGCAGGATGTAGATTGGTTTTGAGGACAACTCAATGGACAGTGTAGGGAGAAAAGGTCCTGGCTCCTTGAATGCCGTTTCTGGAGACACTGCGATCAATGTGGGAGATATGTCAAGATGTGTGTTTGTTTTGAGGACGGCTCTCTGGAGAGTCTTAGCAAAGAGGTCACACAGATAATCAGAGCAATTCTCAGAGACACTGAGAACAAGCTCCACAATTCCCTCCTGGCACTTTCCCTGTAGGAGATACCGCAAGACGTTTCTGTACATTGGGCACAGCGCTCTGCACGGTGTTAGCAGAGACTTTCCCGGGACAGTGAAACCCTATGTCAGAGACACTGAGAAGAAGCCCCAATGTTCCCTCCAGGCACTTTCAGTGTGGGTGCCTTCTCCACGTGGTTCCTGGTTTCACTGCGGCTCTGAAGAGAACGTTAGCAAAGAGGTAACCGGGACAGTGAAAACAGTGCTCAAAGACAGGGAGAGCAAGCTCTCTCTTGGCACTTTGGATGTGGGACATACAGCGAGATGTTTGCTGCTTTTGCGTTTGGCTGTTGGGAGATTTACAGCACAAAGATATCTAGTTGATTTGAAGCAGTTCCGAGAAAGTCTAAACATAATCCCCACTTCTCCCTCCTGGCACTTTCCATGTGGGAGATATAGCAGGATGTATATTGGTTTTGAGGACAACTCAATGGACAGTGTAGGGAGAAAAGGTCCTGGCTCCTTGAATGCCGTTTCTGGAGACACTGCGATCAATGTGGGAGATATGTCATGATGTGTGTTTGTTTTGAGGACGGCTCTCTGGAGAGTCTTAGCAAAGAGGTCACACAGATAATCAGAGCAATTCGCAGAGACACTGAGAACAAGCTCCACAATTCCCTCCTGGCACTTTCCCTGTAGGAGATACCGCAAGACGTTTCTGTACATTAGGCACAGCGCTCTGCACGGTGTTAGCAGAGACTTTCCCGGGACAGTGAAACCCTATGTCAGAGACACTGAGAAGAAGCCCCAATGTTCCCTCCAGGCACTTTCAGTGTGGGTGGCTTCTCCACGTGGTTCCTGGTTTCACTGCAGCTCTGAAGAGAACGTTAGCAAAGAGGTAACCGGGACAGTGAAAACAGTACTCAAAGACAGGGAGAGCAAGGTCTCTCTTGGCACTTTGGATGTGGGACATACAGCGAGATGTTTGCTGCTTTTGCGTTTGGCTGTTGGGAGATTTACAGCACAAAGATATCTAGTTGATTTGAAGCAGTTCCGAGAAAGTCTAAACATAATCCCCACTTCTCCCTCCTGGCACTTTCCATGTGGGAGATATAGCAGGATGTAGATTGGTTTTGAGGACAACTCAATGGACAGTGTAGGGAGAAAAGGTCCTGGCTCCTTGAATGCCGTTTCTGGAGACACTGCGATCAATGTGGGAGATATGTCAAGATGTGTGTTTGTTTTGAGGACGGCTCTCTGGAGAGTCTGAGCAAAGAGGTCACACAGATAATCAGAGCAATTCTCAGAGACACTGAGAACAAGCTCCACAATTCCCTCCTGGCACTTTCCCTGTAGGAGATACCGCAAGACGTTTCTGTACATTGGGCACAGCGCTCTGCACGGTGTTAGCAGATACTTTCCCGGGACAGTGAAACCCTATGTCAGAGACACTGAGAAGAAGCCCCAATGTTCCCTCCAGGCACTTTCAGTGTGGGTGCCTTCTCCACGTGGTTCCTGGTTTCACTGCGGCTCTGAAGAGAACGTTAGCAAAGAGGTAACCGGGACAGTGAAAACAGTACTCAAAGACAGGGAGAGCAAGCTCTCTCTTGGCACTTTGGATGTGGGACATACAGCGAGATGTTTGCTGCTTTTGCGTTTGGCTGTTGGGAGATTTACAGCACAAAGGTATCTAGTTGATTTGAAGCAGTTCCGAGAAAGTCTAAACATAATCCCCACTTCTCCCTCCTGGCACTTTCCACGTGGGAGATATAGCAGGATGTAGATTGGTTTTGAGGACAACTCAATGGACAGTGTAGGGAGAAAAGGTCCTGGCTCCTTGAATGCCGTTTCTGGAGACACTGCGATCAATGTGGGAGATATGTCAAGATGTGTGTTTGTTTTGAGGACGGCTCTCTGGAGAGTCTTAGCAAAGAGGTCACACAGATAATCAGAGCAATTCTCAGAGACACTGAGAACAAGCTCCACAATTCCCTCCTGGCACTTTCCCTGTAGGAGATACCGCAAGACGTTTCTGTACATTAGGCACAGCGCTCTGCACGGTGTTAGCAGAGACTTTCCCGGGACAGTGAAACCCTATGTCAGAGACACTGAGAAGAAGCCCCAATGTTCCCTCCAGGCACTTTCAGTGTGGGTGCCTTCTCCACGTGGTTCCTGGTTTCACTGCGGCTCTGAAGAGAACGTTAGCAAAGAGGTAACCGGGACAGTGAAAACAGTACTCAAAGACAGGGAGAGCAAGGTCTCTCTTGGCACTTTGGATGTGGGACATACAGCGAGATGTTTGCTGCTTTTGCGTTTGGCTGTTGGGAGATTTACAGCACAAAGATATCTAGTTGATTTGAAGCAGTTCCGAGAAAGTCTAAACATAATCCCCACTTCTCCCTCCTGGCACTTTCCATGTGGGAGATATAGCAGGATGTAGATTGGTTTTGAGGACAACTCAATGGACAGTGTAGGGAGAAAAGGTCCTGGCTCCTTGAATGCCGTTTCTGGAGACACTGCGATCAATGTGGGAGATATGTCAAGATGTGTGTTTGTTTTGAGGACGGCTCTCTGGAGAGTCTGAGCAAAGAGGTCACACAGATAATCAGAGCAATTCTCAGAGACACTGAGAACAAGCTCCACAATTCCCTCCTGGCACTTTCCCTGTAGGAGATACCGCAAGACGTTTCTGTACATTGGGCACAGCGCTCTGCACGGTGTTAGCAGAGACTTTCCCGGGACAGTGAAACCCTATGTCAGAGACACTGAGAAGAAGCCCCAATGTTCCCTCCAGGCACTTTCAGTGTGGGTGCCTTCTCCACGTGGTTCCTGGTTTCACTGCGGCTCTGAAGAGAACGTTAGCAAAGAGGTAACCGGGACAGTGAAAACAGTACTCAAAGACAGGGAGAGCAAGCTCTCTCTTGGCACTTTGGATGTGGGACATACAGCGAGATGTTTGCTGCTTTTGCGTTTGGCTGTTGGGAGATTTACAGCACAAAGGTATCTAGTTGATTTGAAGCAGTTCCGAGAAAGTCTAAACATAATCCCCACTTCTCCCTCCTGGCACTTTCCACGTGGGAGATATAGCAGGATGTAGATTGGTTTTGAGGACAACTCAATGGACAGTGTAGGGAGAAAAGGTCCTGGCTCCTTGAATGCCGTTTCTGGAGACACTGCGATCAATGTGGGAGATATGTCAAGATGTGTGTTTGTTTTGAGGACGGCTCTCTGGAGAGTCTTAGCAAAGAGGTCACACAGATAATCAGAGCAATTCTCAGAGACACTGAGAACAAGCTCCACAATTCCCTCCTGGCACTTTCCCTGTAGGAGATACCGCAAGACGTTTCTGTACATTGGGCACAGCGCTCTGCACGGTGTTAGCAGAGACTTTCCCGGGACAGTGAAACCCTATGTCAGAGACACTGAGAAGAAGCCCCAATGTTCCCTCCAGGCACTTTCAGTGTGGGTGCCTTCTCCACGTGGTTCCTGGTTTCACTGCGGCTCTGAAGAGAATGTTAGCAAAGAGGTAACCGGGACAGTGAAAACAGTACTCAAAGACAGGGAGAGCAAGCTCTCTCTTGGCACTTTGGATGTGGGACATACAGCGAGATGTTTGCTGCTTTTGCGTTTGGCTGTTGGGAGATTTACAGCACAAAGATATCTAGTTGATTTGAAGCAGTTCCGAGAAAGTCTAAACATAATCCCCACTTCTCCCTCCTGGCACTTTCCATGTGGGAGATATAGCAGGATGTAGATTGGTTTTGAGGACAACTCAATGGACAGTGTAGGGAGAAAAGGTCCTGGCTCCTTGAATGCCGTTTCTGGAGACACTGCGATCAATGTGGGAGATATGTCAAGATGTGTGTTTGTTTTGAGGACGTCTCTCTGGAGAGTCTTAGCAAAGAGGTCACAGGGATAATCAGAGCAATTCTCAGAGACACTGAGAACAAGCTCCACAATTCCCTCCTGGCACTTTCCCTGTAGGAGATACCGCAAGACGTTTCTGTACATTGGGCACAGCGCTCTGCACGGTGTTAGCAGAGACTTTCCCGGGACAGTGAAACCCTATGTCAGAGACACTGAGAAGAAGCCCCAATGTTCCCTCCAGGCACTTTCAGTGTGGGTGCCTTCTCCACGTGGTTCCTGGTTTCACTGCGGCTCTGAAGAGAACGTTAGCCAAGAGGTAACCGGGACAGTGAAAACAGTACTCAAAGACAGGGAGAGCAAGCTCTCTCTTGGCACTTTGGATGTGGGACATACAGCGAGATGTTTGCTGCTTTTGCGTTTGGCTGTTGGGAGATTTACAGCACAAAGATATCTAGTTGATTTGAAGCAGTTCCGAGAAAGTCTAAACATAATCCCCACTTCTCCCTCCTGGCACTTTCCATGTGGGAGATATAGCAGGATGTAGATTGGTTTTGAGGACAACTCAATGGACAGTGTAGGGAGAAAAGGTCCTGGCTCCTTGAATGCCGTTTCTGGAGACACTGCGATCAATGTGGGAGATATGTCAAGATGTGTGTTTGTTTTGAGGACGGCTCTCTGGAGAGTCTTAGCAAAGAGGTCACACAGATAATCAGAGCAATTCTCAGAGACACTGAGAACAAGCTCCACAATTCCCTCCTGGCACTTTCCCTGTAGGAGATACCGCAAGACGTTTCTGTACATTAGGCACAGCGCTCTGCACGGTGTTAGCAGAGACTTTCCCGGGACAGTGAAACCCTATGTCAGAGACACTGAGAAGAAGCCCCAATGTTCCCTCCAGGCACTTTCAGTGTGGGTGGCTTCTCCACGTGGTTCCTGGTTTCACTGCGGCTCTGAAGAGAACGTTAGCAAAGAGGTAACCGGGACAGTGAAAACAGTACTCAAAGACAGGGAGAGCAAGCTCTCTCTTGGCACTTTGGATGTGGGACATACAGCGAGATGTTTGCTGCTTTTGCGTTTGGCTGTTGGGAGATTTACAGCACAAAGATATCTAGTTGATTTGAAGCAGTTCCGAGAAAGTCTAAACATAATCCCCACTTCTCCCTCCTGGCACTTTCCACGTGGGAGATATAGCAGGATGTAGATTGGTTTTGAGGACAACTCAATGGACAGTGTAGGGAGAAAAGGTCCTGGCTCCTTGAATGCCGTTTCTGGAGACACTGCGATCAATGTGGGAGATATGTCAAGATGTGTGTTTGTTTTGAGGACGGCTCTCTGGAGAGTCTTAGCAAAGAGGTCACACAGATAATCAGAGCAATTCTCAGAGACACTGAGAACAAGCTCCACAATTCCCTCCTGGCACTTTCCCTGTAGGAGATACCGCAAGACGTTTCTGTACATTGGGCACAGCGCTCTGCACGGTGTTAGCAGAGACTTTCCCGGGACAGTGAAACCCTATGTCAGAGACACTGAGAAGAAGCCCCAATGTTCCCTCCAGGCACTTTCAGTGTGGGTGCCTTCTCCACGTGGTTCCTGGTTTCACTGCGGCTCTGAAGAGAACGTTAGCAAAGAGGTAACCGGGACAGTGAAAACAGTGCTCAAAGACAGGGAGAGCAAGCTCTCTCTTGGCACTTTGGATGTGGGACATACAGCGAGATGTTTGCTGCTTTTGCGTTTGGCTGTTGGGAGATTTACAGCACAAAGATATCTAGTTGATTTGAAGCAGTTCCGAGAAAGTCTAAACATAATCCCCACTTCTCCCTCCTGGCACTTTCCATGTGGGAGATATAGCAGGATGTATATTGGTTTTGAGGACAACTCAATGGACAGTGTAGGGAGAAAAGGTCCTGGCTCCTTGAATGCCGTTTCTGGAGACACTGCGATCAATGTGGGAGATATGTCATGATGTGTGTTTGTTTTGAGGACGGCTCTCTGGAGAGTCTTAGCAAAGAGGTCACACAGATAATCAGAGCAATTCGCAGAGACACTGAGAACAAGCTCCACAATTCCCTCCTGGCACTTTCCCTGTAGGAGATACCGCAAGACGTTTCTGTACATTAGGCACAGCGCTCTGCACGGTGTTAGCAGAGACTTTCCCGGGACAGTGAAACCCTATGTCAGAGACACTGAGAAGAAGCCCCAATGTTCCCTCCAGGCACTTTCAGTGTGGGTGGCTTCTCCACGTGGTTCCTGGTTTCACTGCAGCTCTGAAGAGAACGTTAGCAAAGAGGTAACCGGGACAGTGAAAACAGTACTCAAAGACAGGGAGAGCAAGGTCTCTCTTGGCACTTTGGATGTGGGACATACAGCGAGATGTTTGCTGCTTTTGCGTTTGGCTGTTGGGAGATTTACAGCACAAAGATATCTAGTTGATTTGAAGCAGTTCCGAGAAAGTCTAAACATAATCCCCACTTCTCCCTCCTGGCACTTTCCATGTGGGAGATATAGCAGGATGTAGATTGGTTTTGAGGACAACTCAATGGACAGTGTAGGGAGAAAAGGTCCTGGCTCCTTGAATGCCGTTTCTGGAGACACTGCGATCAATGTGGGAGATATGTCAAGATGTGTGTTTGTTTTGAGGACGGCTCTCTGGAGAGTCTGAGCAAAGAGGTCACACAGATAATCAGAGCAATTCTCAGAGACACTGAGAACAAGCTCCACAATTCCCTCCTGGCACTTTCCCTGTAGGAGATACCGCAAGACGTTTCTGTACATTGGGCACAGCGCTCTGCACGGTGTTAGCAGATACTTTCCCGGGACAGTGAAACCCTATGTCAGAGACACTGAGAAGAAGCCCCAATGTTCCCTCCAGGCACTTTCAGTGTGGGTGCCTTCTCCACGTGGTTCCTGGTTTCACTGCGGCTCTGAAGAGAACGTTAGCAAAGAGGTAACCGGGACAGTGAAAACAGTACTCAAAGACAGGGAGAGCAAGCTCTCTCTTGGCACTTTGGATGTGGGACATACAGCGAGATGTTTGCTGCTTTTGCGTTTGGCTGTTGGGAGATTTACAGCACAAAGGTATCTAGTTGATTTGAAGCAGTTCCGAGAAAGTCTAAACATAATCCCCACTTCTCCCTCCTGGCACTTTCCACGTGGGAGATATAGCAGGATGTAGATTGGTTTTGAGGACAACTCAATGGACAGTGTAGGGAGAAAAGGTCCTGGCTCCTTGAATGCCGTTTCTGGAGACACTGCGATCAATGTGGGAGATATGTCAAGATGTGTGTTTGTTTTGAGGACGGCTCTCTGGAGAGTCTTAGCAAAGAGGTCACACAGATAATCAGAGCAATTCTCAGAGACACTGAGAACAAGCTCCACAATTCCCTCCTGGCACTTTCCCTGTAGGAGATACCGCAAGACGTTTCTGTACATTGGGCACAGCGCTCTGCACGGTGTTAGCAGAGACTTTCCCGGGACAGTGAAACCCTATGTCAGAGACACTGAGAAGAAGCCCCAATGTTCCCTCCAGGCACTTTCAGTGTGGGTGCCTTCTCCACGTGGTTCCTGGTTTCACTGCGGCTCTGAAGAGAATGTTAGCAAAGAGGTAACCGGGACAGTGAAAACAGTACTCAAAGACAGGGAGAGCAAGCTCTCTCTTGGCACTTTGGATGTGGGACATACAGCGAGATGTTTGCTGCTTTTGCGTTTGGCTGTTGGGAGATTTACAGCACAAAGATATCTAGTTGATTTGAAGCAGTTCCGAGAAAGTCTAAACATAATCCCCACTTCTCCCTCCTGGCACTTTCCATGTGGGAGATATAGCAGGATGTAGATTGGTTTTGAGGACAACTCAATGGACAGTGTAGGGAGAAAAGGTCCTGGCTCCTTGAATGCCGTTTCTGGAGACACTGCGATCAATGTGGGAGATATGTCAAGATGTGTGTTTGTTTTGAGGACGGCTCTCTGGAGAGTCTTAGCAAAGAGGTCACACAGATAATCAGAGCAATTCTCAGAGACACTGAGAACAAGCTCCACAATTCCCTCCTGGCACTTTCCCTGTAGGAGATACCGCAAGACGTTTCTGTACATTGGGCACAGCGCTCTGCACGGTGTTAGCAGAGACTTTCCCGGGACAGTGAAACCCTATGTCAGAGACACTGAGAAGAAGCCCCAATGTTCCCTCCAGGCACTTTCAGTGTGGGTGCCTTCTCCACGTGGTTCCTGGTTTCACTGCGGCTCTGAAGAGAACGTTAGCAAAGAGGTAACCGGGACAGTGAAAACAGTACTCAAAGACAGGGAGAGCAAGCTCTCTCTTGGCACTTTGGATGTGGGACATACAGCGAGATGTTTGCTGCTTTTGCGTTTGGCTGTTGGGAGATTTACAGCACAAAGGTATCTAGTTGATTTGAAGCAGTTCCGAGAAAGTCTAAACATAATCCCCACTTCTCCCTCCTGGCACTTTCCATGTGGGAGATATAGCAGGATGTAGATTGGTTTTGAGGACAACTCAATGGACAGTGTAGGGAGAAAAGGTCCTGGCTCCTTGAATGCCGTTTCTGGAGACACTGCGATCAATGTGGGAGATATGTCAAGATGTGTGTTTGTTTTGAGGACGGCTCTCTGGAGAGTCTTAGCAAAGAGGTCACACAGATAATCAGAGCAATTCTCAGAGACACTGAGAACAAGCTCCACAATTCCCTCCTGGCACTTTCCCTGTAGGAGATACCGCAAGACGTTTCTGTACATTGGGCACAGCGCTCTGCACGGTGTTAGCAGATACTTTCCCGGGACAGTGAAACCCTATGTCAGAGACACTGAGAAGAAGCCCCAATGTTCCCTCCAGGCACTTTCAGTGTGGGTGCCTTCTCCACGTGGTTCCTGGTTTCACTGCGGCTCTGAAGAGAATGTTAGCAAAGAGGTAACCGGGACAGTGAAAACAGTACTCAAAGACAGGGAGAGCAAGCTCTCTCTTGGCACTTTGGATGTGGGACATACAGCGAGATGTTTGCTGCTTTTGCGTTTGGCTGTTGGGAGATTTACAGCACAAAGATATCTAGTTGATTTGAAGCAGTTCCGAGAAAGTCTAAACATAATCCCCACTTCTCCCTCCTGGCACTTTCCATGTGGGAGATATAGCAGGATGTAGATTGGTTTTGAGGACAACTCAATGGACAGTGTAGGGAGAAAAGGTCCTGGCTCCTTGAATGCCGTTTCTGGAGACACTGCGATCAATGTGGGAGATATGTCAAGATGTGTGTTTGTTTTGAGGACGGCTCTCTGGAGAGTCTTAGCAAAGAGGTCACAGGGATAATCAGAGCAATTCTCAGAGACACTGAGAACAAGCTCCACAATTCCCTCCTGGCACTTTCCCTGTAGGAGATACCGCAAGACGTTTCTGTACATTGGGCACAGCGCTCTGCACGGTGTTAGCAGAGACTTTCCCGGGACAGTGAAACCCTATGTCAGAGACACTGAGAAGAAACCCCAATGTTCCCTCCAGGCACTTTCAGTGTGGGTGCCTTCTCCACGTGGTTCCTGGTTTCACTGCGGCTCTGAAGAGAATGTTAGCAAAGAGGTAACCGGGACAGTGAAAACAGTACTCAAAGACAGGGAGAGCAAGCTCTCTCTTGGCACTTTGGATGTGGGACATACAGCGAGATGTTTGCTGCTTTTGCGTTTGGCTGTTGGGAGATTTACAGCACAAAGATATCTAGTCGATTTGAAGCAGTTCCGAGAAAGTCTAAACATAATCCCCACTTCTCCCTCCTGGCACTTTCCATGTGGGAGATATAGCAGGATGTAGATTGGTTTTGAGGACAACTCAATGGACAGTGTAGGGAGAAAAGGTCCTGGCTCCTTGAATGCCGTTTCTGGAGACACTGCGATCAATGTGGGAGATATGTCAAGATGTGTGTTTGTTTTGAGGACGTCTCTCTGGAGAGTCTTAGCAAAGAGGTCACAGGGATAATCAGAGCAATTCTCAGAGACACTGAGAACAAGCTCCACAATTCCCTCCTGGCACTTTCCCTGTAGGAGATACCGCAAGACGTTTCTGTACATTGGGCACAGCGCTCTGCACGGTGTTAGCAGAGACTTTCCCGGGACAGTGAAACCCTATGTCAGAGACACTGAGAAGAAACCCCAATGTTCCCTCCAGGCACTTTCAGTGTGGGTGCCTTCTCCACGTGGTTCCTGGTTTCACTGCGGCTCTGAAGAGAATGTTAGCAAAGAGGTAACCGGGACAGTGAAAACAGTACTCAAAGACAGGGAGAGCAAGCTCTCTCTTGGCACTTTGGATGTGGGACATACAGCGAGATGTTTGCTGCTTTTGCGTTTGGCTGTTGGGAGATTTACAGCACAAAGATATCTAGTCGATTTGAAGCAGTTCCGAGAAAGTCTAAACATAATCCCCACTTCTCCCTCCTGGCACTTTCCATGTGGGAGATATAGCAGGATGTAGATTGGTTTTGAGGACAACTCAATGGACAGTGTAGGGAGAAAAGGTCCTGGCTCCTTGAATGCCGTTTCTGGAGACACTGCGATCAATGTGGGAGATATGTCAAGATGTGTGTTGGTTTTGAGGACGGCTCTCTGGAGAGTCTTAGCAAAGAGGTCACACAGATAATCAGAGCAATTCTCAGAGACACTGAGAACAAGCTCCACAATTCCCTCCTGGCACTTTCCCTGTAGGAGATACCGCAAGACGTTTCTGTACATTGGGCACAGCGCTCTGCACGGTGTTAGCAGAGACTTTCCCGGGACAGTGAAACCCTATGTCAGAGACACTGAGAAGAAGCCCCAATGTTCCCTCCAGGCACTTTCAGTGTGGGTGCCTTCTCCACGTGGTTCCTGGTTTCACTGCGGCTCTGAAGAGAACGTTAGCAAAGAGGTAACCGGGACAGTGAAAACAGTACTCAAAGACAGGGAGAGCAAGGTCTCTCTTGGCACTTTGGATGTGGGACATACAGCGAGATGTTTGCTGCTTTTGCGTTTGGCTGTTGGGAGATTTACAGCACAAAGATATCTAGTTGATTTGAAGCAGTTCCGAGAAAGTCTAAACATAATCCCCACTTCTCCCTCCTGGCACTTTCCATGTGGGAGATATAGCAGGATGTAGATTGGTTTTGAGGACAACTCAATGGACAGTGTAGGGAGAAAAGGTCCTGGCTCCTTGAATGCCGTTTCTGGAGACACTGCGATCAATGTGGGAGATATGTCAAGATGTGTGTTTGTTTTGAGGACGGCTCTCTGGAGAGTCTTAGCAAAGAGGTCACACAGATAATCAGAGCAATTCTCAGAGACACTGAGAACAAGCTCCACAATTCCCTCCTGGCACTTTCCCTGTAGGAGATACCGCAAGACGTTTCTGTACATTGGGCACAGCGCTCTGCACGGTGTTAGCAGAGACTTTCCCGGGACAGTGAAACCCTATGTCAGAGACACTGAGAAGAAGCCCCAATGTTCCCTCCAGGCACTTTCAGTGTGGGTGCCTTCTCCACGTGGTTCCTGGTTTCACTGCGGCTCTGAAGAGAACGTTAGCAAAGAGGTAACCGGGACAGTGAAAACAGTACTCAAAGACAGGGAGAGCAAGCTCTCTCTTGGCACTTTGGATGTGGGACATACAGCGAGATGTTTGCTGCTTTTGCGTTTGGCTGTTGGGAGATTTACAGCACAAAGGTATCTAGTTGATTTGAAGCAGTTCCGAGAAAGTCTAAACATAATCCCCACTTCTCCCTCCTGGCACTTTCCACGTGGGAGATATAGCAGGATGTAGATTGGTTTTGAGGACAACTCAATGGACAGTGTAGGGAGAAAAGGTCCTGGCTCCTTGAATGCCGTTTCTGGAGACACTGCGATCAATGTGGGAGATATGTCAAGATGTGTGTTTGTTTTGAGGACGGCTCTCTGGAGAGTCTTAGCAAAGAGGTCACACAGATAATCAGAGCAATTCTCAGAGACACTGAGAACAAGCTCCACAATTCCCTCCTGGCACTTTCCCTGTAGGAGATACCGCAAGACGTTTCTGTACATTGGGCACAGCGCTCTGCACGGTGTTAGCAGATACTTTCCCGGGACAGTGAAACCCTATGTCAGAGACACTGAGAAGAAGCCCCAATGTTCCCTCCAGGCACTTTCAGTGTGGGTGCCTTCTCCACGTGGTTCCTGGTTTCACTGCGGCTCTGAAGAGAATGTTAGCAAAGAGGTAACCGGGACAGTGAAAACAGTACTCAAAGACAGGGAGAGCAAGCTCTCTCTTGGCACTTTGGATGTGGGACATACAGCGAGATGTTTGCTGCTTTTGCGTTTGGCTGTTGGGAGATTTACAGCACAAAGATATCTAGTTGATTTGAAGCAGTTCCGAGAAAGTCTAAACATAATCCCCACTTCTCCCTCCTGGCACTTTCCATGTGGGAGATATAGCAGGATGTAGATTGGTTTTGAGGACAACTCAATGGACAGTGTAGGGAGAAAAGGTCCTGGCTCCTTGAATGCCGTTTCTGGAGACACTGCGATCAATGTGGGAGATATGTCAAGATGTGTGTTTGTTTTGAGGACGGCTCTCTGGAGAGTCTTAGCAAAGAGGTCACAGGGATAATCAGAGCAATTCTCAGAGACACTGAGAACAAGCTCCACAATTCCCTCCTGGCACTTTCCCTGTAGGAGATACCGCAAGACGTTTCTGTACATTGGGCACAGCGCTCTGCACGGTGTTAGCAGAGACTTTCCCGGGACAGTGAAACCCTATGTCAGAGACACTGAGAAGAAACCCCAATGTTCCCTCCAGGCACTTTCAGTGTGGGTGCCTTCTCCACGTGGTTCCTGGTTTCACTGCGGCTCTGAAGAGAATGTTAGCAAAGAGGTAACCGGGACAGTGAAAACAGTACTCAAAGACAGGGAGAGCAAGCTCTCTCTTGGCACTTTGGATGTGGGACATACAGCGAGATGTTTGCTGCTTTTGCGTTTGGCTGTTGGGAGATTTACAGCACAAAGATATCTAGTCGATTTGAAGCAGTTCCGAGAAAGTCTAAACATAATCCCCACTTCTCCCTCCTGGCACTTTCCATGTGGGAGATATAGCAGGATGTAGATTGGTTTTGAGGACAACTCAATGGACAGTGTAGGGAGAAAAGGTCCTGGCTCCTTGAATGCCGTTTCTGGAGACACTGCGATCAATGTGGGAGATATGTCAAGATGTGTGTTTGTTTTGAGGACGTCTCTCTGGAGAGTCTTAGCAAAGAGGTCACAGGGATAATCAGAGCAATTCTCAGAGACACTGAGAACAAGCTCCACAATTCCCTCCTGGCACTTTCCCTGTAGGAGATACCGCAAGACGTTTCTGTACATTGGGCACAGCGCTCTGCACGGTGTTAGCAGAGACTTTCCCGGGACAGTGAAACCCTATGTCAGAGACACTGAGAAGAAACCCCAATGTTCCCTCCAGGCACTTTCAGTGTGGGTGCCTTCTCCACGTGGTTCCTGGTTTCACTGCGGCTCTGAAGAGAATGTTAGCAAAGAGGTAACCGGGACAGTGAAAACAGTACTCAAAGACAGGGAGAGCAAGCTCTCTCTTGGCACTTTGGATGTGGGACATACAGCGAGATGTTTGCTGCTTTTGCGTTTGGCTGTTGGGAGATTTACAGCACAAAGATATCTAGTCGATTTGAAGCAGTTCCGAGAAAGTCTAAACATAATCCCCACTTCTCCCTCCTGGCACTTTCCATGTGGGAGATATAGCAGGATGTAGATTGGTTTTGAGGACAACTCAATGGACAGTGTAGGGAGAAAAGGTCCTGGCTCCTTGAATGCCGTTTCTGGAGACACTGCGATCAATGTGGGAGATATGTCAAGATGTGTGTTGGTTTTGAGGACGGCTCTCTGGAGAGTCTTAGCAAAGAGGTCACACAGATAATCAGAGCAATTCTCAGAGACACTGAGAACAAGCTCCACAATTCCCTCCTGGCACTTTCCCTGTAGGAGATACCGCAAGACGTTTCTGTACATTGGGCACAGCGCTCTGCACGGTGTTAGCAGAGACTTTCCCGGGACAGTGAAACCCTATGTCAGAGACACTGAGAAGAAGCCCCAATGTTCCCTCCAGGCACTTTCAGTGTGGGTGCCTTCTCCACGTGGTTCCTGGTTTCACTGCGGCTCTGAAGAGAACGTTAGCAAAGAGGTAACCGGGACAGTGAAAACAGTACTCAAAGACAGGGAGAGCAAGGTCTCTCTTGGCACTTTGGATGTGGGACATACAGCGAGATGTTTGCTGCTTTTGCGTTTGGCTGTTGGGAGATTTACAGCACAAAGATATCTAGTTGATTTGAAGCAGTTCCGAGAAAGTCTAAACATAATCCCCACTTCTCCCTCCTGGCACTTTCCATGTGGGAGATATAGCAGGATGTAGATTGGTTTTGAGGACAACTCAATGGACAGTGTAGGGAGAAAAGGTCCTGGCTCCTTGAATGCCGTTTCTGGAGACACTGCGATCAATGTGGGAGATATGTCAAGATGTGTGTTTGTTTTGAGGACGGCTCTCTGGAGAGTCTTAGCAAAGAGGTCACAGGGATAATCAGAGCAATTCTCAGAGACACTGAGAACAAGCTCCACAATTCCCTCCTGGCACTTTCCCTGTAGGAGATACCGCAAGACGTTTCTGTACATTGGGCACAGCGCTCTGCACGGTGTTAGCAGAGACTTTCCCGGGACAGTGAAACCCTATGTCAGAGACACTGAGAAGAAGCCCCAATGTTCCCTCCAGGCACTTTCAGTGTGGGTGCCTTCTCCACGTGGTTCCTGGTTTCACTGCGGCTCTGAAGAGAACGTTAGCAAAGAGGTAACCGGGACAGTGAAAACAGTACTCAAAGACAGGGAGAGCAAGCTCTCTCTTGGCACTTTGGATGTGGGACATACAGCGAGATGTTTGCTGCTTTTGCGTTTGGCTGTTGGGAGATTTACAGCACAAAGGTATCTAGTTGATTTGAAGCAGTTCCGAGAAAGTCTAAACATAATCCCCACTTCTCCCTCCTGGCACTTTCCACGTGGGAGATATAGCAGGATGTAGATTGGTTTTGAGGACAACTCAATGGACAGTGTAGGGAGAAAACCTCCTGGCTCCTTGAATGCCGTTTCTGGAGACACTGCGATCAATGTGGGAGATATGTCAAGATGTGTGTTTGTTTTGAGGACGGCTCTCTGGATAGTCTTAGCAAAGAGGTCACAGGGATAATCAGAGCAATTCTCAGAGACACTGAGAACAAGCTCCACAATTCCCTCCTGGCACTTTCCCTGTAGGAGATACCGCAAGACGTTTCTGTACATTGGGCACAGCGCTCTGCACGGTGTTAGCAGAGACTTTCCCGGGACAGTGAAACCCTATGTCAGAGACACTGAGAAGAAACCCCAATGTTCCCTCCAGGCACTTTCAGTGTGGGTGCCTTCTCCACGTGGTTCCTGGTTTCACTGCGGCTCTGAAGAGAATGTTAGCAAAGAGGTAACCGGGACAGTGAAAACAGTACTCAAAGACAGGGAGAGCAAGCTCTCTCTTGGCACTTTGGATGTGGGACATACAGCGAGATGTTTGCTGCTTTTGCGTTTGGCTGTTGGGAGATTTACAGCACAAAGATATCTAGTCGATTTGAAGCAGTTCCGAGAAAGTCTAAACATAATCCCCACTTCTCCCTCCTGGCACTTTCCATGTGGGAGATATAGCAGGATGTAGATTGGTTTTGAGGACAACTCAATGGACAGTGTAGGGAGAAAAGGTCCTGGCTCCTTGAATGCCGTTTCTGGAGACACTGCGATCAATGTGGGAGATATGTCAAGATGTGTGTTTGTTTTGAGGACGTCTCTCTGGAGAGTCTTAGCAAAGAGGTCACAGGGATAATCAGAGCAATTCTCAGAGACACTGAGAACAAGCTCCACAATTCCCTCCTGGCACTTTCCCTGTAGGAGATACCGCAAGACGTTTCTGTACATTGGGCACAGCGCTCTGCACGGTGTTAGCAGAGACTTTCCCGGGACAGTGAAACCCTATGTCAGAGACACTGAGAAGAAACCCCAATGTTCCCTCCAGGCACTTTCAGTGTGGGTGCCTTCTCCACGTGGTTCCTGGTTTCACTGCAGCTCTGAAGAGAATGTTAGCAAAGAGGTAACCGGGACAGTGAAAACAGTACTCAAAGACAGGGAGAGCAAGCTCTCTCTTGGCACTTTGGATGTGGGACATACAGCGAGATGTTTGCTGCTTTTGCGTTTGGCTGTTGGGAGATTTACAGCACAAAGATATCTAGTCGATTTGAAGCAGTTCCGAGAAAGTCTAAACATAATCCCCACTTCTCCCTCCTGGCACTTTCCATGTGGGAGATATAGCAGGATGTAGATTGGTTTTGAGGACAACTCAATGGACAGTGTAGGGAGAAAAGGTCCTGGCTCCTTGAATGCCGTTTCTGGAGACACTGCGATCAATGTGGGAGATATGTCAAGATGTGTGTTGGTTTTGAGGACGGCTCTCTGGAGAGTCTTAGCAAAGAGGTCACACAGATAATCAGAGCAATTCTCAGAGACACTGAGAACAAGCTCCACAATTCCCTCCTGGCACTTTCCCTGTAGGAGATACCGCAAGACGTTTCTGTACATTGGGCACAGCGCTCTGCACGGTGTTAGCAGAGACTTTCCCGGGACAGTGAAACCCTATGTCAGAGACACTGAGAAGAAGCCCCAATGTTCCCTCCAGGCACTTTCAGTGTGGGTGCCTTCTCCACGTGGTTCCTGGTTTCACTGCGGCTCTGAAGAGAACGTTAGCAAAGAGGTAACCGGGACAGTGAAAACAGTACTCAAAGACAGGGAGAGCAAGGTCTCTCTTGGCACTTTGGATGTGGGACATACAGCGAGATGTTTGCTGCTTTTGCGTTTGGCTGTTGGGAGATTTACAGCACAAAGATATCTAGTTGATTTGAAGCAGTTCCGAGAAAGTCTAAACATAATCCCCACTTCTCCCTCCTGGCACTTTCCATGTGGGAGATATAGCAGGATGTAGATTGGTTTTGAGGACAACTCAATGGACAGTGTAGGGAGAAAAGGTCCTGGCTCCTTGAATGCCGTTTCTGGAGACACTGCGATCAATGTGGGAGATATGTCAAGATGTGTGTTTGTTTTGAGGACGGCTCTCTGGAGAGTCTTAGCAAAGAGGTCACAGGGATAATCAGAGCAATTCTCAGAGACACTGAGAACAAGCTCCACAATTCCCTCCTGGCACTTTCCCTGTAGGAGATACCGCAAGACGTTTCTGTACATTGGGCACAGCGCTCTGCACGGTGTTAGCAGAGACTTTCCCGGGACAGTGAAACCCTATGTCAGAGACACTGAGAAGAAGCCCCAATGTTCCCTCCAGGCACTTTCAGTGTGGGTGCCTTCTCCACGTGGTTCCTGGTTTCACTGCGGCTCTGAAGAGAACGTTAGCAAAGAGGTAACCGGGACAGTGAAAACAGTACTCAAAGACAGGGAGAGCAAGCTCTCTCTTGGCACTTTGGATGTGGGACATACAGCGAGATGTTTGCTGCTTTTGCGTTTGGCTGTTGGGAGATTTACAGCACAAAGGTATCTAGTTGATTTGAAGCAGTTCCGAGAAAGTCTAAACATAATCCCCACTTCTCCCTCCTGGCACTTTCCACGTGGGAGATATAGCAGGATGTAGATTGGTTTTGAGGACAACTCAATGGACAGTGTAGGGAGAAAAGGTCCTGGCTCCTTGAATGCCGTTTCTGGAGACACTGCGATCAATGTGGGAGATATGTCAAGATGTGTGTTTGTTTTGAGGACGGCTCTCTGGAGAGTCTTAGCAAAGAGGTCACAGGGATAATCAGAGCAATTCTCAGAGACACTGAGAACAAGCTCCACAATTCCCTCCTGGCACTTTCCCTGTAGGAGATACCGCAAGACGTTTCTGTACATTGGGCACAGCGCTCTGCACGGTGTTAGCAGATACTTTCCCGGGACAGTGAAACCCTATGTCAGAGACACTGAGAAGAAGCCCCAATGTTCCCTCCAGGCACTTTCAGTGTGGGTGCCTTCTCCACGTGGTTCCTGGTTTCACTGCGGCTCTGAAGAGAATGTTAGCAAAGAGGTAACCGGGACAGTGAAAACAGTACTCAAAGACAGGGAGAGCAAGCTCTCTCTTGGCACTTTGGATGTGGGACATACAGCGAGATGTTTGCTGCTTTTGCGTTTGGCTGTTGGGAGATTTACAGCACAAAGATATCTAGTTGATTTGAAGCAGTTCCGAGAAAGTCTAAACATAATCCCCACTTCTCCCTCCTGGCACTTTCCATGTGGGAGATATAGCAGGATGTAGATTGGTTTTGAGGACAACTCAATGGACAGTGTAGGGAGAAAAGGTCCTGGCTCCTTGAATGCCGTTTCTGGAGACACTGCGATCAATGTGGGAGATATGTCAAGATGTGTGTTTGTTTTGAGGACGGCTCTCTGGAGAGTCTTAGCAAAGAGGTCACAGGGATAATCAGAGCAATTCTCAGAGACACTGAGAACAAGCTCCACAATTCCCTCCTGGCACTTTCCCTGTAGGAGATACCGCAAGACGTTTCTGTACATTGGGCACAGCGCTCTGCACGGTGTTAGCAGAGACTTTCCCGGGACAGTGAAACCCTATGTCAGAGACACTGAGAAGAAGCCCCAATGTTCCCTCCAGGCACTTTCAGTGTGGGTGCCTTCTCCACGTGGTTCCTGGTTTCACTGCGGCTCTGAAGAGAACGTTAGCAAAGAGGTAACCGGGACAGTGAAAACAGTACTCAAAGACAGGGAGAGCAAGCTCTCTCTTGGCACTTTGGATGTGGGACATACAGCGAGATGTTTGCTGCTTTTGCGTTTGGCTGTTGGGAGATTTACAGCACAAAGGTATCTAGTCGATTTGAAGCAGTTCCGAGAAAGTCTAAACATAATCCCCACTTCTCCCTCCTGGCACTTTCCATGTGGGAGATATAGCAGGATGTAGATTGGTTTTGAGGACAACTCAATGGACAGTGTAGGGAGAAAAGGTCCTGGCTCCTTGAATGCCGTTTCTGGAGACACTGCGATCAATGTGGGAGATATGTCAAGATGTGTGTTTGTTTTGAGGACGTCTCTCTGGAGAGTCTTAGCAAAGAGGTCACACAGATAATCAGAGCAATTCTCAGAGACACTGAGAACAAGCTCCACAATTCCCTCCTGGCACTTTCCCTGTAGGAGATACCGCAAGACGTTTCTGTACATTGGGCACAGCGCTCTGCACGGTGTTAGCAGATACTTTCCCGGGACAGTGAAACCCTATGTCAGAGACACTGAGAAGAAGCCCCAATGTTCCCTCCAGGCACTTTCAGTGTGGGTGCCTTCTCCACGTGGTTCCTGGTTTCACTGCGGCTCTGAAGAGAACGTTAGCAAAGAGGTAACCGGGACAGTGAAAACAGTACTCAAAGACAGGGAGAGCAAGGTCTCTCTTGGCACTTTGGATGTGGGACATACAGCGAGATGTTTGCTGCTTTTGCGTTTGGCTGTTGGGAGATTTACAGCACAAAGGTATCTAGTTGATTTGAAGCAGTTCCGAGAAAGTCTAAACATAATCCCCACTTCTCCCTCCTGGCACTTTCCACGTGGGAGATATAGCAGGATGTAGATTGGTTTTGAGGACAACTCAATGGACAGTGTAGGGAGAAAAGGTCCTGGCTCCTTGAATGCCGTTTCTGGAGACACTGCGATCAATGTGGGAGATATGTCAAGATGTGTGTTTGTTTTGAGGACGGCTCTCTGGAGAGTCTTAGCAAAGAGGTCACAGGGATAATCAGAGCAATTCTCAGAGACACTGAGAACAAGCTCCACAATTCCCTCCTGGCACTTTCCCTGTAGGAGATACCGCAAGACGTTTCTGTACATTGGGCACAGCGCTCTGCACGGTGTTAGCAGATACTTTCCCGGGACAGTGAAACCCTATGTCAGAGACACTGAGAAGAAGCCCCAATGTTCCCTCCAGGCACTTTCAGTGTGGGTGCCTTCTCCACGTGGTTCCTGGTTTCACTGCGGCTCTGAAGAGAATGTTAGCAAAGAGGTAACCGGGACAGTGAAAACAGTACTCAAAGACAGGGAGAGCAAGCTCTCTCTTGGCACTTTGGATGTGGGACATACAGCGAGATGTTTGCTGCTTTTGCGTTTGGCTGTTGGGAGATTTACAGCACAAAGATATCTAGTCGATTTGAAGCAGTTCCGAGAAAGTCTAAACATAATCCCCACTTCTCCCTCCTGGCACTTTCCATGTGGGAGATATAGCAGGATGTAGATTGGTTTTGAGGACAACTCAATGGACAGTGTAGGGAGAAAAGGTCCTGGCTCCTTGAATGCCGTTTCTGGAGACACTGCGATCAATGTGGGAGATATGTCAAGATGTGTGTTTGTTTTGAGGACGTCTCTCTGGAGAGTCTTAGCAAAGAGGTCACAGGGATAATCAGAGCAATTCTCAGAGACACTGAGAACAAGCTCCACAATTCCCTCCTGGCACTTTCCCTGTAGGAGATACCGCAAGACGTTTCTGTACATTGGGCACAGCGCTCTGCACGGTGTTAGCAGAGACTTTCCCGGGACAGTGAAACCCTATGTCAGAGACACTGAGAAGAAACCCCAATGTTCCCTCCAGGCACTTTCAGTGTGGGTGCCTTCTCCACGTGGTTCCTGGTTTCACTGCGGCTCTGAAGAGAATGTTAGCAAAGAGGTAACCGGGACAGTGAAAACAGTACTCAAAGACAGGGAGAGCAAGCTCTCTCTTGGCACTTTGGATGTGGGACATACAGCGAGATGTTTGCTGCTTTTGCGTTTGGCTGTTGGGAGATTTACAGCACAAAGATATCTAGTCGATTTGAAGCAGTTCCGAGAAAGTCTAAACATAATCCCCACTTCTCCCTCCTGGCACTTTCCATGTGGGAGATATAGCAGGATGTAGATTGGTTTTGAGGACAACTCAATGGACAGTGTAGGGAGAAAAGGTCCTGGCTCCTTGAATGCCGTTTCTGGAGACACTGCGATCAATGTGGGAGATATGTCAAGATGTGTGTTGGTTTTGAGGACGGCTCTCTGGAGAGTCTTAGCAAAGAGGTCACACAGATAATCAGAGCAATTCTCAGAGACACTGAGAACAAGCTCCACAATTCCCTCCTGGCACTTTCCCTGTAGGAGATACCGCAAGACGTTTCTGTACATTGGGCACAGCGCTCTGCACGGTGTTAGCAGAGACTTTCCCGGGACAGTGAAACCCTATGTCAGAGACACTGAGAAGAAGCCCCAATGTTCCCTCCAGGCACTTTCAGTGTGGGTGCCTTCTCCACGTGGTTCCTGGTTTCACTGCGGCTCTGAAGAGAACGTTAGCAAAGAGGTAACCGGGACAGTGAAAACAGTACTCAAAGACAGGGAGAGCAAGGTCTCTCTTGGCACTTTGGATGTGGGACATACAGCGAGATGTTTGCTGCTTTTGCGTTTGGCTGTTGGGAGATTTACAGCACAAAGATATCTAGTTGATTTGAAGCAGTTCCGAGAAAGTCTAAACATAATCCCCACTTCTCCCTCCTGGCACTTTCCATGTGGGAGATATAGCAGGATGTAGATTGGTTTTGAGGACAACTCAATGGACAGTGTAGGGAGAAAAGGTCCTGGCTCCTTGAATGCCGTTTCTGGAGACACTGCGATCAATGTGGGAGATATGTCAAGATGTGTGTTTGTTTTGAGGACGGCTCTCTGGAGAGTCTTAGCAAAGAGGTCACACAGATAATCAGAGCAATTCTCAGAGACACTGAGAACAAGCTCCACAATTCCCTCCTGGCACTTTCCCTGTAGGAGATACCGCAAGACGTTTCTGTACATTGGGCACAGCGCTCTGCACGGTGTTAGCAGAGACTTTCCCGGGACAGTGAAACCCTATGTCAGAGACACTGAGAAGAAGCCCCAATGTTCCCTCCAGGCACTTTCAGTGTGGGTGCCTTCTCCACGTGGTTCCTGGTTTCACTGCGGCTCTGAAGAGAACGTTAGCAAAGAGGTAACCGGGACAGTGAAAACAGTACTCAAAGACAGGGAGAGCAAGGTCTCTCTTGGCACTTTGGATGTGGGACATACAGCGAGATGTTTGCTGCTTTTGCGTTTGGCTGTTGGGAGATTTACAGCACAAAGGTATCTAGTTGATTTGAAGCAGTTCCGAGAAAGTCTAAACATAATCCCCACTTCTCCCTCCTGGCACTTTCCACGTGGGAGATATAGCAGGATGTAGATTGGTTTTGAGGACAACTCAATGGACAGTGTAGGGAGAAAAGGTCCTGGCTCCTTGAATGCCGTTTCTGGAGACACTGCGATCAATGTGGGAGATATGTCAAGATGTGTGTTTGTTTTGAGGACGGCTCTCTGGAGAGTCTTAGCAAAGAGGTCACAGGGATAATCAGAGCAATTCTCAGAGACACTGAGAACAAGCTCCACAATTCCCTCCTGGCACTTTCCCTGTAGGAGATACCGCAAGACGTTTCTGTACATTGGGCACAGCGCTCTGCACGGTGTTAGCAGATACTTTCCCGGGACAGTGAAACCCTATGTCAGAGACACTGAGAAGAAGCCCCAATGTTCCCTCCAGGCACTTTCAGTGTGGGTGCCTTCTCCACGTGGTTCCTGGTTTCACTGCGGCTCTGAAGAGAATGTTAGCAAAGAGGTAACCGGGACAGTGAAAACAGTACTCAAAGACAGGGAGAGCAAGCTCTCTCTTGGCACTTTGGATGTGGGACATACAGCGAGATGTTTGCTGCTTTTGCGTTTGGCTGTTGGGAGATTTACAGCACAAAGATATCTAGTTGATTTGAAGCAGTTCCGAGAAAGTCTAAACATAATCCCCACTTCTCCCTCCTGGCACTTTCCATGTGGGAGATATAGCAGGATGTAGATTGGTTTTGAGGACAACTCAATGGACAGTGTAGGGAGAAAAGGTCCTGGCTCCTTGAATGCCGTTTCTGGAGACACTGCGATCAATGTGGGAGATATGTCAAGATGTGTGTTTGTTTTGAGGACGGCTCTCTGGAGAGTCTTAGCAAAGAGGTCACAGGGATAATCAGAGCAATTCTCAGAGACACTGAGAACAAGCTCCACAATTCCCTCCTGGCACTTTCCCTGTAGGAGATACCGCAAGACGTTTCTGTACATTGGGCACAGCGCTCTGCACGGTGTTAGCAGAGACTTTCCCGGGACAGTGAAACCCTATGTCAGAGACACTGAGAAGAAACCCCAATGTTCCCTCCAGGCACTTTCAGTGTGGGTGCCTTCTCCACGTGGTTCCTGGTTTCACTGCGGCTCTGAAGAGAATGTTAGCAAAGAGGTAACCGGGACAGTGAAAACAGTACTCAAAGACAGGGAGAGCAAGCTCTCTCTTGGCACTTTGGATGTGGGACATACAGCGAGATGTTTGCTGCTTTTGCGTTTGGCTGTTGGGAGATTTACAGCACAAAGATATCTAGTCGATTTGAAGCAGTTCCGAGAAAGTCTAAACATAATCCCCACTTCTCCCTCCTGGCACTTTCCATGTGGGAGATATAGCAGGATGTAGATTGGTTTTGAGGACAACTCAATGGACAGTGTAGGGAGAAAAGGTCCTGGCTCCTTGAATGCCGTTTCTGGAGACACTGCGATCAATGTGGGAGATATGTCAAGATGTGTGTTTGTTTTGAGGACGGCTCTCTGGAGAGTCTTAGCAAAGAGGTCACAGGGATAATCAGAGCAATTCTCAGAGACACTGAGAACAAGCTCCACAATTCCCTCCTGGCACTTTCCCTGTAGGAGATACCGCAAGACGTTTCTGTACATTGGGCACAGCGCTCTGCACGGTGTTAGCAGAGACTTTCCCGGGACAGTGAAACCCTATGTCAGAGACACTGAGAAGAAACCCCAATGTTCCCTCCAGGCACTTTCAGTGTGGGTGCCTTCTCCACGTGGTTCCTGGTTTCACTGCGGCTCTGAAGAGAATGTTAGCAAAGAGGTAACCGGGACAGTGAAAACAGTACTCAAAGACAGGGAGAGCAAGCTCTCTCTTGGCACTTTGGATGTGGGACATACAGCGAGATGTTTGCTGCTTTTGCGTTTGGCTGTTGGGAGATTTACAGCACAAAGATATCTAGTCGATTTGAAGCAGTTCCGAGAAAGTCTAAACATAATCCCCACTTCTCCCTCCTGGCACTTTCCATGTGGGAGATATAGCAGGATGTAGATTGGTTTTGAGGACAACTCAATGGACAGTGTAGGGAGAAAAGGTCCTGGCTCCTTGAATGCCGTTTCTGGAGACACTGCGATCAATGTGGGAGATATGTCAAGATGTGTGTTTGTTTTGAGGACGTCTCTCTGGAGAGTCTTAGCAAAGAGGTCACAGGGATAATCAGAGCAATTCTCAGAGACACTGAGAACAAGCTCCACAATTCCCTCCTGGCACTTTCCCTGTAGGAGATACCGCAAGACGTTTCTGTACATTGGGCACAGCGCTCTGCACGGTGTTAGCAGAGACTTTCCCGGGACAGTGAAACCCTATGTCAGAGACACTGAGAAGAAACCCCAATGTTCCCTCCAGGCACTTTCAGTGTGGGTGCCTTCTCCACGTGGTTCCTGGTTTCACTGCGGCTCTGAAGAGAATGTTAGCAAAGAGGTAACCGGGACAGTGAAAACAGTACTCAAAGACAGGGAGAGCAAGCTCTCTCTTGGCACTTTGGATGTGGGACATACAGCGAGATGTTTGCTGCTTTTGCGTTTGGCTGTTGGGAGATTTACAGCACAAAGATATCTAGTCGATTTGAAGCAGTTCCGAGAAAGTCTAAACATAATCCCCACTTCTCCCTCCTGGCACTTTCCATGTGGGAGATATAGCAGGATGTAGATTGGTTTTGAGGACAACTCAATGGACAGTGTAGGGAGAAAAGGTCCTGGCTCCTTGAATGCCATTTCTGGAGACACTGCGATCAATGTGGGAGATATGTCAAGATGTGTGTTGGTTTTGAGGACGGCTCTCTGGAGAGTCTTAGCAAAGAGGTCACACAGATAATCAGAGCAATTCTCAGAGACACTGAGAACAAGCTCCACAATTCCCTCCTGGCACTTTCCCTGTAGGAGATACCGCAAGACGTTTCTGTACATTGGGCACAGCGCTCTGCACGGTGTTAGCAGAGACTTTCCCGGGACAGTGAAACCCTATGTCAGAGACACTGAGAAGAAGCCCCAATGTTCCCTCCAGGCACTTTCAGTGTGGGTGCCTTCTCCACGTGGTTCCTGGTTTCACTGCGGCTCTGAAGAGAACGTTAGCAAAGAGGTAACCGGGACAGTGAAAACAGTACTCAAAGACAGGGAGAGCAAGGTCTCTCTTGGCACTTTGGATGTGGGACATACAGCGAGATGTTTGCTGCTTTTGCGTTTGGCTGTTGGGAGATTTACAGCACAAAGATATCTAGTTGATTTGAAGCAGTTCCGAGAAAGTCTAAACATAATCCCCACTTCTCCCTCCTGGCACTTTCCATGTGGGAGATATAGCAGGATGTAGATTGGTTTTGAGGACAACTCAATGGACAGTGTAGGGAGAAAAGGTCCTGGCTCCTTGAATGCCGTTTCTGGAGACACTGCGATCAATGTGGGAGATATGTCAAGATGTGTGTTTGTTTTGAGGACGGCTCTCTGGAGAGTCTTAGCAAAGAGGTCACACAGATAATCAGAGCAATTCTCAGAGACACTGAGAACAAGCTCCACAATTCCCTCCTGGCACTTTCCCTGTAGGAGATACCGCAAGACGTTTCTGTACATTGGGCACAGCGCTCTGCACGGTGTTAGCAGAGACTTTCCCGGGACAGTGAAACCCTATGTCAGAGACACTGAGAAGAAGCCCCAATGTTCCCTCCAGGCACTTTCAGTGTGGGTGCCTTCTCCACGTGGTTCCTGGTTTCACTGCGGCTCTGAAGAGAACGTTAGCAAAGAGGTAACCGGGACAGTGAAAACAGTACTCAAAGACAGGGAGAGCAAGCTCTCTCTTGGCACTTTGGATGTGGGACATACAGCGAGATGTTTGCTGCTTTTGCGTTTGGCTGTTGGGAGATTTACAGCACAAAGGTATCTAGTTGATTTGAAGCAGTTCCGAGAAAGTCTAAACATAATCCCCACTTCTCCCTCCTGGCACTTTCCATGTGGGAGATATAGCAGGATGTAGATTGGTTTTGAGGACAACTCAATGGACAGTGTAGGGAGAAAAGGTCCTGGCTCCTTGAATGCCGTTTCTGGAGACACTGCGATCAATGTGGGAGATATGTCAAGATGTGTGTTTGTTTTGAGGACGGCTCTCTGGAGAGTCTTAGCAAAGAGGTCACAGGGATAATCAGAGCAATTCTCAGAGACACTGAGAACAAGCTCCACAATTCCCTCCTGGCACTTTCCCTGTAGGAGATACCGCAAGACGTTTCTGTACATTGGGCACAGCGCTCTGCACGGTGTTAGCAGATACTTTCCCGGGACAGTGAAACCCTATGTCAGAGACACTGAGAAGAAGCCCCAATGTTCCCTCCAGGCACTTTCAGTGTGGGTGCCTTCTCCACGTGGTTCCTGGTTTCACTGCGGCTCTGAAGAGAATGTTAGCAAAGAGGTAACCGGGACAGTGAAAACAGTACTCAAAGACAGGGAGAGCAAGCTCTCTCTTGGCACTTTGGATGTGGGACATACAGCGAGATGTTTGCTGCTTTTGCGTTTGGCTGTTGGGAGATTTACAGCACAAAGATATCTAGTTGATTTGAAGCAGTTCCGAGAAAGTCTAAACATAATCCCCACTTCTCCCTCCTGGCACTTTCCACGTGGGAGATATAGCAGGATGTAGATTGGTTTTGAGGACAACTCAATGGACAGTGTAGGGAGAAAAGGTCCTGGCTCCTTGAATGCCGTTTCTGGAGACACTGCGATCAATGTGGGAGATATGTCAAGATGTGTGTTTGTTTTGAGGACGGCTCTCTGGAGAGTCTTAGCAAAGAGGTCACAGGGATAATCAGAGCAATTCTCAGAGACACTGAGAACAAGCTCCACAATTCCCTCCTGGCACTTTCCCTGTAGGAGATACCGCAAGACGTTTCTGTACATTGGGCACAGCGCTCTGCACGGTGTTAGCAGATACTTTCCCGGGACAGTGAAACCCTATGTCAGAGACACTGAGAAGAAGCCCCAATGTTCCCTCCAGGCACTTTCAGTGTGGGTGCCTTCTCCACGTGGTTCCTGGTTTCACTGCGGCTCTGAAGAGAATGTTAGCAAAGAGGTAACCGGGACAGTGAAAACAGTACTCAAAGACAGGGAGAGCAAGCTCTCTCTTGGCACTTTGGATGTGGGACATACAGCGAGATGTTTGCTGCTTTTGCGTTTGGCTGTTGGGAGATTTACAGCACAAAGATATCTAGTTGATTTGAAGCAGTTCCGAGAAAGTCTAAACATAATCCCCACTTCTCCCTCCTGGCACTTTCCATGTGGGAGATATAGCAGGATGTAGATTGGTTTTGAGGACAACTCAATGGACAGTGTAGGGAGAAAAGGTCCTGGCTCCTTGAATGCCGTTTCTGGAGACACTGCGATCAATGTGGGAGATATGTCAAGATGTGTGTTTGTTTTGAGGACGGCTCTCTGGAGAGTCTTAGCAAAGAGGTCACAGGGATAATCAGAGCAATTCTCAGAGACACTGAGAACAAGCTCCACAATTCCCTCCTGGCACTTTCCCTGTAGGAGATACCGCAAGACGTTTCTGTACATTGGGCACAGCGCTCTGCACGGTGTTAGCAGAGACTTTCCCGGGACAGTGAAACCCTATGTCAGAGACACTGAGAAGAAACCCCAATGTTCCCTCCAGGCACTTTCAGTGTGGGTGCCTTCTCCACGTGGTTCCTGGTTTCACTGCGGCTCTGAAGAGAATGTTAGCAAAGAGGTAACCGGGACAGTGAAAACAGTACTCAAAGACAGGGAGAGCAAGCTCTCTCTTGGCACTTTGGATGTGGGACATACAGCGAGATGTTTGCTGCTTTTGCGTTTGGCTGTTGGGAGATTTACAGCACAAAGATATCTAGTCGATTTGAAGCAGTTCCGAGAAAGTCTAAACATAATCCCCACTTCTCCCTCCTGGCACTTTCCATGTGGGAGATATAGCAGGATGTAGATTGGTTTTGAGGACAACTCAATGGACAGTGTAGGGAGAAAAGGTCCTGGCTCCTTGAATGCCGTTTCTGGAGACACTGCGATCAATGTGGGAGATATGTCAAGATGTGTGTTTGTTTTGAGGACGTCTCTCTGGAGAGTCTTAGCAAAGAGGTCACAGGGATAATCAGAGCAATTCTCAGAGACACTGAGAACAAGCTCCACAATTCCCTCCTGGCACTTTCCCTGTAGGAGATACCGCAAGACGTTTCTGTACATTGGGCACAGCGCTCTGCACGGTGTTAGCAGAGACTTTCCCGGGACAGTGAAACCCTATGTCAGAGACACTGAGAAGAAGCCCCAATGTTCCCTCCAGGCACTTTCAGTGTGGGTGCCTTCTCCACGTGGTTCCTGGTTTCACTGCGGCTCTGAAGAGAACGTTAGCAAAGAGGTAACCGGGACAGTGAAAACAGTACTCAAAGACAGGGAGAGCAAGCTCTCTCTTGGCACTTTGGATGTGGGACATACAGCGAGATGTTTGCTGCTTTTGCGTTTGGCTGTTGGGAGATTTACAGCACAAAGATATCTAGTCGATTTGAAGCAGTTCCGAGAAAGTCTAAACATAATCCCCACTTCTCCCTCCTGGCACTTTCCATGTGGGAGATATAGCAGGATGTAGATTGGTTTTGAGGACAACTCAATGGACAGTGTAGGGAGAAAAGGTCCTGGCTCCTTGAATGCCGTTTCTGGAGACACTGCGATCAATGTGGGAGATATGTCAAGATGTGTGTTGGTTTTGAGGACGGCTCTCTGGAGAGTCTTAGCAAAGAGGTCACACAGATAATCAGAGCAATTCTCAGAGACACTGAGAACAAGCTCCACAATTCCCTCCTGGCACTTTCCCTGTAGGAGATACCGCAAGACGTTTCTGTACATTGGGCACAGCGCTCTGCACGGTGTTAGCAGAGACTTTCCCGGGACAGTGAAACCCTATGTCAGAGACACTGAGAAGAAGCCCCAATGTTCCCTCCAGGCACTTTCAGTGTGGGTGCCTTCTCCACGTGGTTCCTGGTTTCACTGCGGCTCTGAAGAGAACGTTAGCAAAGAGGTAACCGGGACAGTGAAAACAGTACTCAAAGACAGGGAGAGCAAGGTCTCTCTTGGCACTTTGGATGTGGGACATACAGCGAGATGTTTGCTGCTTTTGCGTTTGGCTGTTGGGAGATTTACAGCACAAAGATATCTAGTTGATTTGAAGCAGTTCCGAGAAAGTCTAAACATAATCCCCACTTCTCCCTCCTGGCACTTTCCATGTGGGAGATATAGCAGGATGTAGATTGGTTTTGAGGACAACTCAATGGACAGTGTAGGGAGAAAAGGTCCTGGCTCCTTGAATGCCGTTTCTGGAGACACTGCGATCAATGTGGGAGATATGTCAAGATGTGTGTTTGTTTTGAGGACGGCTCTCTGGAGAGTCTTAGCAAAGAGGTCACACAGATAATCAGAGCAATTCTCAGAGACACTGAGAACAAGCTCCACAATTCCCTCCTGGCACTTTCCCTGTAGGAGATACCGCAAGACGTTTCTGTACATTGGGCACAGCGCTCTGCACGGTGTTAGCAGAGACTTTCCCGGGACAGTGAAACCCTATGTCAGAGACACTGAGAAGAAGCCCCAATGTTCCCTCCAGGCACTTTCAGTGTGGGTGCCTTCTCCACGTGGTTCCTGGTTTCACTGCGGCTCTGAAGAGAACGTTAGCAAAGAGGTAACCGGGACAGTGAAAACAGTACTCAAAGACAGGGAGAGCAAGCTCTCTCTTGGCACTTTGGATGTGGGACATACAGCGAGATGTTTGCTGCTTTTGCGTTTGGCTGTTGGGAGATTTACAGCACAAAGGTATCTAGTTGATTTGAAGCAGTTCCGAGAAAGTCTAAACATAATCCCCACTTCTCCCTCCTGGCACTTTCCACGTGGGAGATATAGCAGGATGTAGATTGGTTTTGAGGACAACTCAATGGACAGTGTAGGGAGAAAAGGTCCTGGCTCCTTGAATGCCGTTTCTGGAGACACTGCGATCAATGTGGGAGATATGTCAAGATGTGTGTTTGTTTTGAGGACGGCTCTCTGGAGAGTCTTAGCAAAGAGGTCACAGGGATAATCAGAGCAATTCTCAGAGACACTGAGAACAAGCTCCACAATTCCCTCCTGGCACTTTCCCTGTAGGAGATACCGCAAGACGTTTCTGTACATTGGGCACAGCGCTCTGCACGGTGTTAGCAGATACTTTCCCGGGACAGTGAAACCCTATGTCAGAGACACTGAGAAGAAGCCCCAATGTTCCCTCCAGGCACTTTCAGTGTGGGTGCCTTCTCCACGTGGTTCCTGGTTTCACTGCGGCTCTGAAGAGAATGTTAGCAAAGAGGTAACCGGGACAGTGAAAACAGTACTCAAAGACAGGGAGAGCAAGCTCTCTCTTGGCACTTTGGATGTGGGACATACAGCGAGATGTTTGCTGCTTTTGCGTTTGGCTGTTGGGAGATTTACAGCACAAAGATATCTAGTTGATTTGAAGCAGTTCCGAGAAAGTCTAAACATAATCCCCACTTCTCCCTCCTGGCACTTTCCATGTGGGAGATATAGCAGGATGTAGATTGGTTTTGAGGACAACTCAATGGACAGTGTAGGGAGAAAAGGTCCTGGCTCCTTGAATGCCGTTTCTGGAGACACTGCGATCAATGTGGGAGATATGTCAAGATGTGTGTTTGTTTTGAGGACGGCTCTCTGGAGAGTCTTAGCAAAGAGGTCACAGGGATAATCAGAGCAATTCTCAGAGACACTGAGAACAAGCTCCACAATTCCCTCCTGGCACTTTCCCTGTAGGAGATACCGCAAGACGTTTCTGTACATTGGGCACAGCGCTCTGCACGGTGTTAGCAGAGACTTTCCCGGGACAGTGAAACCCTATGTCAGAGACACTGAGAAGAAACCCCAATGTTCCCTCCAGGCACTTTCAGTGTGGGTGCCTTCTCCACGTGGTTCCTGGTTTCACTGCGGCTCTGAAGAGAATGTTAGCAAAGAGGTAACCGGGACAGTGAAAACAGTACTCAAAGACAGGGAGAGCAAGCTCTCTCTTGGCACTTTGGATGTGGGACATACAGCGAGATGTTTGCTGCTTTTGCGTTTGGCTGTTGGGAGATTTACAGCACAAAGATATCTAGTCGATTTGAAGCAGTTCCGAGAAAGTCTAAACATAATCCCCACTTCTCCCTCCTGGCACTTTCCATGTGGGAGATATAGCAGGATGTAGATTGGTTTTGAGGACAACTCAATGGACAGTGTAGGGAGAAAAGGTCCTGGCTCCTTGAATGCCGTTTCTGGAGACACTGCGATCAATGTGGGAGATATGTCAAGATGTGTGTTTGTTTTGAGGACGTCTCTCTGGAGAGTCTTAGCAAAGAGGTCACAGGGATAATCAGAGCAATTCTCAGAGACACTGAGAACAAGCTCCACAATTCCCTCCTGGCACTTTCCCTGTAGGAGATACCGCAAGACGTTTCTGTACATTGGGCACAGCGCTCTGCACGGTGTTAGCAGAGACTTTCCCGGGACAGTGAAACCCTATGTCAGAGACACTGAGAAGAAACCCCAATGTTCCCTCCAGGCACTTTCAGTGTGGGTGCCTTCTCCACGTGGTTCCTGGTTTCACTGCGGCTCTGAAGAGAATGTTAGCAAAGAGGTAACCGGGACAGTGAAAACAGTACTCAAAGACAGGGAGAGCAAGCTCTCTCTTGGCACTTTGGATGTGGGACATACAGCGAGATGTTTGCTGCTTTTGCGTTTGGCTGTTGGGAGATTTACAGCACAAAGATATCTAGTCGATTTGAAGCAGTTCCGAGAAAGTCTAAACATAATCCCCACTTCTCCCTCCTGGCACTTTCCATGTGGGAGATATAGCAGGATGTAGATTGGTTTTGAGGACAACTCAATGGACAGTGTAGGGAGAAAAGGTCCTGGCTCCTTGAATGCCGTTTCTGGAGACACTGCGATCAATGTGGGAGATATGTCAAGATGTGTGTTGGTTTTGAGGACGGCTCTCTGGAGAGTCTTAGCAAAGAGGTCACACAGATAATCAGAGCAATTCTCAGAGACACTGAGAACAAGCTCCACAATTCCCTCCTGGCACTTTCCCTGTAGGAGATACCGCAAGACGTTTCTGTACATTGGGCACAGCGCTCTGCACGGTGTTAGCAGAGACTTTCCCGGGACAGTGAAACCCTATGTCAGAGACACTGAGAAGAAGCCCCAATGTTCCCTCCAGGCACTTTCAGTGTGGGTGCCTTCTCCACGTGGTTCCTGGTTTCACTGCGGCTCTGAAGAGAACGTTAGCAAAGAGGTAACCGGGACAGTGAAAACAGTACTCAAAGACAGGGAGAGCAAGGTCTCTCTTGGCACTTTGGATGTGGGACATACAGCGAGATGTTTGCTGCTTTTGCGTTTGGCTGTTGGGAGATTTACAGCACAAAGATATCTAGTTGATTTGAAGCAGTTCCGAGAAAGTCTAAACATAATCCCCACTTCTCCCTCCTGGCACTTTCCATGTGGGAGATATAGCAGGATGTAGATTGGTTTTGAGGACAACTCAATGGACAGTGTAGGGAGAAAAGGTCCTGGCTCCTTGAATGCCGTTTCTGGAGACACTGCGATCAATGTGGGAGATATGTCAAGATGTGTGTTTGTTTTGAGGACGGCTCTCTGGAGAGTCTTAGCAAAGAGGTCACACAGATAATCAGAGCAATTCTCAGAGACACTGAGAACAAGCTCCACAATTCCCTCCTGGCACTTTCCCTGTAGGAGATACCGCAAGACGTTTCTGTACATTGGGCACAGCGCTCTGCACGGTGTTAGCAGAGACTTTCCCGGGACAGTGAAACCCTATGTCAGAGACACTGAGAAGAAGCCCCAATGTTCCCTCCAGGCACTTTCAGTGTGGGTGCCTTCTCCACGTGGTTCCTGGTTTCACTGCGGCTCTGAAGAGAACGTTAGCAAAGAGGTAACCGGGACAGTGAAAACAGTACTCAAAGACAGGGAGAGCAAGCTCTCTCTTGGCACTTTGGATGTGGGACATACAGCGAGATGTTTGCTGCTTTTGCGTTTGGCTGTTGGGAGATTTACAGCACAAAGGTATCTAGTTGATTTGAAGCAGTTCCGAGAAAGTCTAAACATAATCCCCACTTCTCCCTCCTGGCACTTTCCACGTGGGAGATATAGCAGGATGTAGATTGGTTTTGAGGACAACTCAATGGACAGTGTAGGGAGAAAAGGTCCTGGCTCCTTGAATGCCGTTTCTGGAGACACTGCGATCAATGTGGGAGATATGTCAAGATGTGTGTTTGTTTTGAGGACGGCTCTCTGGAGAGTCTTAGCAAAGAGGTCACAGGGATAATCAGAGCAATTCTCAGAGACACTGAGAACAAGCTCCACAATTCCCTCCTGGCACTTTCCCTGTAGGAGATACCGCAAGACGTTTCTGTACATTGGGCACAGCGCTCTGCACGGTGTTAGCAGATACTTTCCCGGGACAGTGAAACCCTATGTCAGAGACACTGAGAAGAAGCCCCAATGTTCCCTCCAGGCACTTTCAGTGTGGGTGCCTTCTCCACGTGGTTCCTGGTTTCACTGCGGCTCTGAAGAGAATGTTAGCAAAGAGGTAACCGGGACAGTGAAAACAGTACTCAAAGACAGGGAGAGCAAGCTCTCTCTTGGCACTTTGGATGTGGGACATACAGCGAGATGTTTGCTGCTTTTGCGTTTGGCTGTTGGGAGATTTACAGCACAAAGATATCTAGTTGATTTGAAGCAGTTCCGAGAAAGTCTAAACATAATCCCCACTTCTCCCTCCTGGCACTTTCCACGTGGGAGATATAGCAGGATGTAGATTGGTTTTGAGGACAACTCAATGGACAGTGTAGGGAGAAAAGGTCCTGGCTCCTTGAATGCCGTTTCTGGAGACACTGCGATCAATGTGGGAGATATGTCAAGATGTGTGTTTGTTTTGAGGACGGCTCTCTGGAGAGTCTTAGCAAAGAGGTCACAGGGATAATCAGAGCAATTCTCAGAGACACTGAGAACAAGCTCCACAATTCCCTCCTGGCACTTTCCCTGTAGGAGATACCGCAAGACGTTTCTGTACATTGGGCACAGCGCTCTGCACGGTGTTAGCAGATACTTTCCCGGGACAGTGAAACCCTATGTCAGAGACACTGAGAAGAAGCCCCAATGTTCCCTCCAGGCACTTTCAGTGTGGGTGCCTTCTCCACGTGGTTCCTGGTTTCACTGCGGCTCTGAAGAGAATGTTAGCAAAGAGGTAACCGGGACAGTGAAAACAGTACTCAAAGACAGGGAGAGCAAGCTCTCTCTTGGCACTTTGGATGTGGGACATACAGCGAGATGTTTGCTGCTTTTGCGTTTGGCTGTTGGGAGATTTACAGCACAAAGATATCTAGTTGATTTGAAGCAGTTCCGAGAAAGTCTAAACATAATCCCCACTTCTCCCTCCTGGCACTTTCCATGTGGGAGATATAGCAGGATGTAGATTGGTTTTGAGGACAACTCAATGGACAGTGTAGGGAGAAAAGGTCCTGGCTCCTTGAATGCCGTTTCTGGAGACACTGCGATCAATGTGGGAGATATGTCAAGATGTGTGTTTGTTTTGAGGACGGCTCTCTGGAGAGTCTTAGCAAAGAGGTCACAGGGATAATCAGAGCAATTCTCAGAGACACTGAGAACAAGCTCCACAATTCCCTCCTGGCACTTTCCCTGTAGGAGATACCGCAAGACGTTTCTGTACATTGGGCACAGCGCTCTGCACGGTGTTAGCAGAGACTTTCCCGGGACAGTGAAACCCTATGTCAGAGACACTGAGAAGAAACCCCAATGTTCCCTCCAGGCACTTTCAGTGTGGGTGCCTTCTCCACGTGGTTCCTGGTTTCACTGCGGCTCTGAAGAGAATGTTAGCAAAGAGGTAACCGGGACAGTGAAAACAGTACTCAAAGACAGGGAGAGCAAGCTCTCTCTTGGCACTTTGGATGTGGGACATACAGCGAGATGTTTGCTGCTTTTGCGTTTGGCTGTTGGGAGATTTACAGCACAAAGATATCTAGTCGATTTGAAGCAGTTCCGAGAAAGTCTAAACATAATCCCCACTTCTCCCTCCTGGCACTTTCCATGTGGGAGATATAGCAGGATGTAGATTGGTTTTGAGGACAACTCAATGGACAGTGTAGGGAGAAAAGGTCCTGGCTCCTTGAATGCCGTTTCTGGAGACACTGCGATCAATGTGGGAGATATGTCAAGATGTGTGTTTGTTTTGAGGACGTCTCTCTGGAGAGTCTTAGCAAAGAGGTCACAGGGATAATCAGAGCAATTCTCAGAGACACTGAGAACAAGCTCCACAATTCCCTCCTGGCACTTTCCCTGTAGGAGATACCGCAAGACGTTTCTGTACATTGGGCACAGCGCTCTGCACGGTGTTAGCAGAGACTTTCCCGGGACAGTGAAACCCTATGTCAGAGACACTGAGAAGAAACCCCAATGTTCCCTCCAGGCACTTTCAGTGTGGGTGCCTTCTCCACGTGGTTCCTGGTTTCACTGCGGCTCTGAAGAGAATGTTAGCAAAGAGGTAACCGGGACAGTGAAAACAGTACTCAAAGACAGGGAGAGCAAGCTCTCTCTTGGCACTTTGGATGTGGGACATACAGCGAGATGTTTGCTGCTTTTGCGTTTGGCTGTTGGGAGATTTACAGCACAAAGATATCTAGTCGATTTGAAGCAGTTCCGAGAAAGTCTAAACATAATCCCCACTTCTCCCTCCTGGCACTTTCCATGTGGGAGATATAGCAGGATGTAGATTGGTTTTGAGGACAACTCAATGGACAGTGTAGGGAGAAAAGGTCCTGGCTCCTTGAATGCCGTTTCTGGAGACACTGCGATCAATGTGGGAGATATGTCAAGATGTGTGTTGGTTTTGAGGACGGCTCTCTGGAGAGTCTTAGCAAAGAGGTCACACAGATAATCAGAGCAATTCTCAGAGACACTGAGAACAAGCTCCACAATTCCCTCCTGGCACTTTCCCTGTAGGAGATACCGCAAGACGTTTCTGTACATTGGGCACAGCGCTCTGCACGGTGTTAGCAGAGACTTTCCCGGGACAGTGAAACCCTATGTCAGAGACACTGAGAAGAAGCCCCAATGTTCCCTCCAGGCACTTTCAGTGTGGGTGCCTTCTCCACGTGGTTCCTGGTTTCACTGCGGCTCTGAAGAGAACGTTAGCAAAGAGGTAACCGGGACAGTGAAAACAGTACTCAAAGACAGGGAGAGCAAGGTCTCTCTTGGCACTTTGGATGTGGGACATACAGCGAGATGTTTGCTGCTTTTGCGTTTGGCTGTTGGGAGATTTACAGCACAAAGATATCTAGTTGATTTGAAGCAGTTCCGAGAAAGTCTAAACATAATCCCCACTTCTCCCTCCTGGCACTTTCCATGTGGGAGATATAGCAGGATGTAGATTGGTTTTGAGGACAACTCAATGGACAGTGTAGGGAGAAAAGGTCCTGGCTCCTTGAATGCCGTTTCTGGAGACACTGCGATCAATGTGGGAGATATGTCAAGATGTGTGTTTGTTTTGAGGACGGCTCTCTGGAGAGTCTTAGCAAAGAGGTCACACAGATAATCAGAGCAATTCTCAGAGACACTGAGAACAAGCTCCACAATTCCCTCCTGGCACTTTCCCTGTAGGAGATACCGCAAGACGTTTCTGTACATTGGGCACAGCGCTCTGCACGGTGTTAGCAGAGACTTTCCCGGGACAGTGAAACCCTATGTCAGAGACACTGAGAAGAAGCCCCAATGTTCCCTCCAGGCACTTTCAGTGTGGGTGCCTTCTCCACGTGGTTCCTGGTTTCACTGCGGCTCTGAAGAGAACGTTAGCAAAGAGGTAACCGGGACAGTGAAAACAGTACTCAAAGACAGGGAGAGCAAGCTCTCTCTTGGCACTTTGGATGTGGGACATACAGCGAGATGTTTGCTGCTTTTGCGTTTGGCTGTTGGGAGATTTACAGCACAAAGGTATCTAGTTGATTTGAAGCAGTTCCGAGAAAGTCTAAACATAATCCCCACTTCTCCCTCCTGGCACTTTCCACGTGGGAGATATAGCAGGATGTAGATTGGTTTTGAGGACAACTCAATGGACAGTGTAGGGAGAAAAGGTCCTGGCTCCTTGAATGCCGTTTCTGGAGACACTGCGATCAATGTGGGAGATATGTCAAGATGTGTGTTTGTTTTGAGGACGGCTCTCTGGAGAGTCTTAGCAAAGAGGTCACAGGGATAATCAGAGCAATTCTCAGAGACACTGAGAACAAGCTCCACAATTCCCTCCTGGCACTTTCCCTGTAGGAGATACCGCAAGACGTTTCTGTACATTGGGCACAGCGCTCTGCACGGTGTTAGCAGATACTTTCCCGGGACAGTGAAACCCTATGTCAGAGACACTGAGAAGAAGCCCCAATGTTCCCTCCAGGCACTTTCAGTGTGGGTGCCTTCTCCACGTGGTTCCTGGTTTCACTGCGGCTCTGAAGAGAATGTTAGCAAAGAGGTAACCGGGACAGTGAAAACAGTACTCAAAGACAGGGAGAGCAAGCTCTCTCTTGGCACTTTGGATGTGGGACATACAGCGAGATGTTTGCTGCTTTTGCGTTTGGCTGTTGGGAGATTTACAGCACAAAGATATCTAGTTGATTTGAAGCAGTTCCGAGAAAGTCTAAACATAATCCCCACTTCTCCCTCCTGGCACTTTCCATGTGGGAGATATAGCAGGATGTAGATTGGTTTTGAGGACAACTCAATGGACAGTGTAGGGAGAAAAGGTCCTGGCTCCTTGAATGCCGTTTCTGGAGACACTGCGATCAATGTGGGAGATATGTCAAGATGTGTGTTTGTTTTGAGGACGTCTCTCTGGAGAGTCTTAGCAAAGAGGTCACACAGATAATCAGAGCAATTCTCAGAGACACTGAGAACAAGCTCCACAATTCCCTCCTGGCACTTTCCCTGTAGGAGATACCGCAAGACGTTTCTGTACATTGGGCACAGCGCTCTGCACGGTGTTAGCAGATACTTTCCCGGGACAGTGAAACCCTATGTCAGAGACACTGAGAAGAAGCCCCAATGTTCCCTCCAGGCACTTTCAGTGTGGGTGCCTTCTCCACGTGGTTCCTGGTTTCACTGCGGCTCTGAAGAGAACGTTAGCAAAGAGGTAACCGGGACAGTGAAAACAGTACTCAAAGACAGGGAGAGCAAGCTCTCTCTTGGCACTTTGGATGTGGGACATACAGCGAGATGTTTGCTGCTTTTGCGTTTGGCTGTTGGGAGATTTACAGCACAAAGATATCTAGTTGATTTGAAGCAGTTCCGAGAAAGTCTAAACATAATCCCCACTTCTCCCTCCTGGCACTTTCCATGTGGGAGATATAGCAGGATGTAGATTGGTTTTGAGGACAACTCAATGGACAGTGTAGGGAGAAAAGGTCCTGGCTCCTTGAATGCCGTTTCTGGAGACACTGCGATCAATGTGGGAGATATGTCAAGATGTGTGTTTGTTTTGAGGACGGCTCTCTGGAGAGTCTGAGCAAAGAGGTCACACAGATAATCAGAGCAATTCTCAGAGACACTGAGAACAAGCTCCACAATTCCCTCCTGGCACTTTCCCTGTAGGAGATACCGCAAGACGTTTCTGTACATTGGGCACAGCGCTCTGCACGGTGTTAGCAGAGACTTTCCCGGGACAGTGAAACCCTATGTCAGAGACACTGAGAAGAAGCCCCAATGTTCCCTCCAGGCACTTTCAGTGTGGGTGCCTTCTCCACGTGGTTCCTGGTTTCACTGCGGCTCTGAAGAGAACGTTAGCAAAGAGGTAACCGGGACAGTGAAAACAGTACTCAAAGACAGGGAGAGCAAGGTCTCTCTTGGCACTTTGGATGTGGGACATACAGCGAGATGTTTGCTGCTTTTGCGTTTGGCTGTTGGGAGATTTACAGCACAAAGGTATCTAGTTGATTTGAAGCAGTTCCGAGAAAGTCTAAACATAATCCCCACTTCTCCCTCCTGGCACTTTCCACGTGGGAGATATAGCAGGATGTAGATTGGTTTTGAGGACAACTCAATGGACAGTGTAGGGAGAAAAGGTCCTGGCTCCTTGAATGCCGTTTCTGGAGACACTGCGATCAATGTGGGAGATATGTCAAGATGTGTGTTTGTTTTGAGGACGGCTCTCTGGAGAGTCTTAGCAAAGAGGTCACAGGGATAATCAGAGCAATTCTCAGAGACACTGAGAACAAGCTCCACAATTCCCTCCTGGCACTTTCCCTGTAGGAGATACCGCAAGACGTTTCTGTACATTGGGCACAGCGCTCTGCACGGTGTTAGCAGATACTTTCCCGGGACAGTGAAACCCTATGTCAGAGACACTGAGAAGAAGCCCCAATGTTCCCTCCAGGCACTTTCAGTGTGGGTGCCTTCTCCACGTGGTTCCTGGTTTCACTGCGGCTCTGAAGAGAATGTTAGCAAAGAGGTAACCGGGACAGTGAAAACAGTACTCAAAGACAGGGAGAGCAAGCTCTCTCTTGGCACTTTGGATGTGGGACATACAGCGAGATGTTTGCTGCTTTTGCGTTTGGCTGTTGGGAGATTTACAGCACAAAGATATCTAGTTGATTTGAAGCAGTTCCGAGAAAGTCTAAACATAATCCCCACTTCTCCCTCCTGGCACTTTCCATGTGGGAGATATAGCAGGATGTAGATTGGTTTTGAGGACAACTCAATGGACAGTGTAGGGAGAAAAGGTCCTGGCTCCTTGAATGCCGTTTCTGGAGACACTGCGATCAATGTGGGAGATATGTCAAGATGTGTGTTTGTTTTGAGGACGTCTCTCTGGAGAGTCTTAGCAAAGAGGTCACACAGATAATCAGAGCAATTCTCAGAGACACTGAGAACAAGCTCCACAATTCCCTCCTGGCACTTTCCCTGTAGGAGATACCGCAAGACGTTTCTGTACATTGGGCACAGCGCTCTGCACGGTGTTAGCAGATACTTTCCCGGGACAGTGAAACCCTATGTCAGAGACACTGAGAAGAAGCCCCAATGTTCCCTCCAGGCACTTTCAGTGTGGGTGCCTTCTCCACGTGGTTCCTGGTTTCACTGCGGCTCTGAAGAGAATGTTAGCAAAGAGGTAACCGGGACAGTGAAAACAGTACTCAAAGACAGGGAGAGCAAGCTCTCTCTTGGCACTTTGGATGTGGGACATACAGCGAGATGTTTGCTGCTTTTGCGTTTGGCTGTTGGGAGATTTACAGCACAAAGATATCTAGTTGATTTGAAGCAGTTCCGAGAAAGTCTAAACATAATCCCCACTTCTCCCTCCTGGCACTTTCCATGTGGGAGATATAGCAGGATGTAGATTGGTTTTGAGGACAACTCAATGGACAGTGTAGGGAGAAAAGGTCCTGGCTCCTTGAATGCCGTTTCTGGAGACACTGCGATCAATGTGGGAGATATGTCAAGATGTGTGTTTGTTTTGAGGACGGCTCTCTGGAGAGTCTTAGCAAAGAGGTCACAGGGATAATCAGAGCAATTCTCAGAGACACTGAGAACAAGCTCCACAATTCCCTCCTGGCACTTTCCCTGTAGGAGATACCGCAAGACGTTTCTGTACATTGGGCACAGCGCTCTGCACGGTGTTAGCAGAGACTTTCCCGGGACAGTGAAACCCTATGTCAGAGACACTGAGAAGAAGCCCCAATGTTCCCTCCAGGCACTTTCAGTGTGGGTGCCTTCTCCACGTGGTTCCTGGTTTCACTGCGGCTCTGAAGAGAACGTTAGCAAAGAGGTAACCGGGACAGTGAAAACAGTACTCAAAGACAGGGAGAGCAAGGTCTCTCTTGGCACTTTGGATGTGGGACATACAGCGAGATGTTTGCTGCTTTTGCGTTTGGCTGTTGGGAGATTTACAGCACAAAGATATCTAGTCGATTTGAAGCAGTTCCGAGAAAGTCTAAACACAATCCCCACTTCTCCCTCCTGGCACTTTCCATGTGGGAGATATAGCAGGATGTAGATTGGTTTTGAGGACAACTCAATGGACAGTGTAGGGAGAAAAGGTCCTGGCTCCTTGAATGCCGTTTCTGGAGACACTGCGATCAATGTGGGAGATATGTCAAGATGTGTGTTTGTTTTGAGGACGTCTCTCTGGAGAGTCTTAGCAAAGAGGTCACAGGGATAATCAGAGCAATTCTCAGAGACACTGAGAACAAGCTCCACAATTCCCTCCTGGCACTTTCCCTGTAGGAGATACCGCAAGACGTTTCTGTACATTGGGCACAGCGCTCTGCACGGTGTTAGCAGAGACTTTCCCGGGACAGTGAAACCCTATGTCAGAGACACTGAGAAGAAACCCCAATGTTCCCTCCAGGCACTTTCAGTGTGGGTGCCTTCTCCACGTGGTTCCTGGTTTCACTGCGGCTCTGAAGAGAATGTTAGCAAAGAGGTAACCGGGACAGTGAAAACAGTACTCAAAGACAGGGAGAGCAAGCTCTCTCTTGGCACTTTGGATGTGGGACATACAGCGAGATGTTTGCTGCTTTTGCGTTTGGCTGTTGGGAGATTTACAGCACAAAGATATCTAGTCGATTTGAAGCAGTTCCGAGAAAGTCTAAACATAATCCCCACTTCTCCCTCCTGGCACTTTCCATGTGGGAGATATAGCAGGATGTAGATTGGTTTTGAGGACAACTCAATGGACAGTGTAGGGAGAAAAGGTCCTGGCTCCTTGAATGCCGTTTCTGGAGACACTGCGATCAATGTGGGAGATATGTCAAGATGTGTGTTGGTTTTGAGGACGTCTCTCTGGAGAGTCTTAGCAAAGAGGTCACAGGGATAATCAGAGCAATTCTCAGAGACACTGAGAACAAGCTCCACAATTCCCTCCTGGCACTTTCCCTGTAGGAGATACCGCAAGACGTTTCTGTACATTGGGCACAGCGCTCTGCACGGTGTTAGCAGAGACTTTCCCGGGACAGTGAAACCCTATGTCAGAGACACTGAGAAGAAGCCCCAATGTTCCCTCCAGGCACTTTCAGTGTGGGTGCCTTCTCCACGTGGTTCCTGGTTTCACTGCGGCTCTGAAGAGAACGTTAGCAAAGAGGTAACCGGGACAGTGAAAACAGTACTCAAAGACAGGGAGAGCAAGGTCTCTCTTGGCACTTTGGATGTGGGACATACAGCGAGATGTTTGCTGCTTTTGCGTTTGGCTGTTGGGAGATTTACAGCACAAAGGTATCTAGTTGATTTGAAGCAGTTCCGAGAAAGTCTAAACATAATCCCCACTTCTCCCTCCTGGCACTTTCCATGTGGGAGATATAGCAGGATGTATATTGGTTTTGAGGACAACTCAATGGACAGTGTAGGGAGAAAAGGTCCTGGCTCCTTGAATGCCGTTTCTGGAGACACTGCGATCAATGTGGGAGATATGTCAAGATGTGTGTTGGTTTTGAGGACGGCTCTCTGGAGAGTCTTAGCAAAGAGGTCACACAGATAATCAGAGCAATTCTCAGAGACACTGAGAACAAGCTCCACAATTCCCTCCTGGCACTTTCCCTGTAGGAGATACCGCAAGACGTTTCTGTACATTGGGCACAGCGCTCTGCACGGTGTTAGCAGAGACTTTCCCGGGACAGTGAAACCCTATGTCAGAGACACTGAGAAGAAGCCCCAATGTTCCCTCCAGGCACTTTCAGTGTGGGTGCCTTCTCCACGTGGTTCCTGGTTTCACTGCGGCTCTGAAGAGAACGTTAGCAAAGAGGTAACCGGGACAGTGAAAACAGTACTCAAAGACAGGGAGAGCAAGCTCTCTCTTGGCACTTTGGATGTGGGACATACAGCGAGATGTTTGCTGCTTTTGCGTTTGGCTGTTGGGAGATTTACAGCAGAAAGATATCTAGTCGATTTGAAGCAGTTCCGAGAAAGTCTAAACATAATCCCCACTTCTCCCTCCTGGCACTTTCCATGTGGGAGATATAGCAGGATGTAGATTGGTTTTGAGGACAACTCAATGGACAGTGTAGGGAGAAAAGGTCCTGGCTCCTTGAATGCCGTTTCTGGAGACACTGCGATCAATGTGGGAGATATGTCAAGATGTGTGTTGGTTTTGAGGACGGCTCTCTGGAGAGTCTTAGCAAAGAGGTCACACAGATAATCAGAGCAATTCTCAGAGACACTGAGAACAAGCTCCACAATTCCCTCCTGGCACTTTCCCTGTAGGAGATACCGCAAGACGTTTCTGTACATTGGGCACAGCGCTCTGCACGGTGTTAGCAGAGACTTTCCCGGGACAGTGAAACCCGACATCAGAGACACTGAGAAGAAGCCCCAATGTTCCCTCCAGGCACTTTCAGTGTGGGTGCCTTCTCCACGTGGTTCCTGGTTTCACTGCGGCTCTGAAGAGAACGTTAGCAAAGAGGTAACCGGGACAGTGAAAACAGTACTCAAAGACAGGGAGAGCAAGGTCTCTCTTGGCACTTTGGATGTGGGACATACAGCGAGATGTTTGCTGCTTTTGCGTTTGGCTGTTGGGAGATTTACAGCACAAAGATATCTAGTCGATTTGAAGCAGTTCCGAGAAAGTCTAAACATAACCCCCACTTCTCCCTCCTGGCACTTTCCATGTGGGAGATATAGCAGGATGTATATTGGTTTTGAGGACAACTCAATGGACAGTGTAGGGAGAAAAGGTCCTGGCTCCTTGAATGCCGTTTCTGGAGACACTGCGATCAATGTGGGAGATATGTCAAGATGTGTGTTTGTTTTGAGGACGGCTCTCTGGAGAGTCTTAGCAAAGAGGTCACAGGGATAATCAGAGCAATTCTCAGAGACACTGAGAACAAGCTCCACAATTCCCTCCTGGCACTTTCCCTGTAGGAGATACCGCAAGACGTTTCTGTACATTGGGCACAGCGCTCTGCACGGTGTTAGCAGAGACTTTCCCGGGACAGTGAAACCCTATGTCAGAGACACTGAGAAGAAGCCCCAATGTTCCCTCCAGGCACTTTCAGTGTGGGTGCCTTCTCCACGTGGTTCCTGGTTTCACTGCGGCTCTGAAGAGAACGTTAGCAAAGAGGTAACCGGGACAGTGAAAACAGTACTCAAAGACAGGGAGAGCAAGGTCTCTCTTGGCACTTTGGATGCGGGACATACAGCGAGATGTTTGCTGCTTTTGCGTTTGGCTGTTGGGAGATTTACAGCACAAAGATATCTAGTTGATTTGAAGCAGTTCCGAGAAAGTCTAAACATAATCCCCACTTCTCCCTCCTGGCACTTTCCATGTGGGAGATATAGCAGGATGTATATTGGTTTTGAGGACAACTCAATGGACAGTGTAGGGAGAAAAGGTCCTGGCTCCTTGAATGCCGTTTCTGGAGACACTGCGATCAATGTGGGAGATATGTCAAGATGTGTGTTTGTTTTGAGGACGTCTCTCTGGAGAGTCTTAGCAAAGAGGTCACAGGGATAATCAGAGCAATTCTCAGAGACACTGAGAACAAGCTCCACAATTCCCTCCTGGCACTTTCCCTGTAGGAGATACGGCAAGACGTTTCTGTACATTGGGCACAGCGCTCTGCACGGTGTTAGCAGAGACTTTCCCGGGACAGTGAAACCCTATGTCAGAGACACTGAGAAGAAGCCCCAATGTTCCCTCCAGGCACTTTCAGTGTGGGTGCCTTCTCCACGTGGTTCCTGGTTTCACTGCGGCTCTGAAGAGAACGTTAGCAAAGAGGTAACTGGGACAGTGAAAACAGTACTCAAAGACAGGGAGAGCAAGCTCTCTCTTGGCACTTTGGATGCGGGACATACAGCGAGATGTTTGCTGCTTTTGCGTTTGGCTGTTGGGAGATTTACAGCACAAAGATATCTAGTTGATTTGAAGCAGTTCCGAGAAAGTCTAAACATAATCCCCACTTCTCCCTCCTGGCACTTTCCATGTGAGAGATATAGCAGGATGTATATTGGTTTTGAGGACAACTCAATGGACAGTGTAGGGAGAAAAGGTCCTGGCTCCTTGAATGCCGTTTCTGGAGACACTGCGATCAATGTGGGAGATATGTCAAGATGTGTGTTTGTTTTGAGGACGTCTCTCTGGAGAGTCTTAGCAAAGAGGTCACAGGGATAATCAGAGCAATTCTCAGAGACACTGAGAACAAGCTCCACAATTCCCTCCTGGCACTTTCCCTGTAGGAGATACCGCAAGACGTTTCTGTATATTGGGCACAGCGCTCTGCACGGTGTTAGCAGAGACTTTCCCGGGACAGTGAAACCCTATGTCAGAGACACTGAGAAGAAGCCCCAATGTTCCCTCCAGGCACTTTCAGTGTGGGTGCCTTCTCCACGTGGTTCCTGGTTTCACTGCGGCTCTGAAGAGAACGTTAGCAAAGAGGTAACCGGGACAGTGAAAACAGTACTCAAAGACAGGGAGAGCAAGCTCTCTCTTGGCACTTTGGATGTGGGACATACAGCGAGATGTTTGCTGCTTTTGCGTTTGGCTGTTGGGAGATTTACAGCACAAAGATATCTAGTTGATTTGAAGCAGTTCCGAGAAAGTCTAAACATAATCCCCACTTCCTCCTGGCACTTTCCATGTGGGAGATATAGCAGGACGTATATTGGTTTTGAGGACAACTCAATGGACAGTGTAGGGAGTAAAGGTCCTGGCTCCTTGAATGCCGTTTCTGGAGACACTGCGATCAATGTGGGAGATACGTCAAGATGTGTGTTTGTTTTGAGGACGGCTCTCTGGAGAGTCTTAGCAAAGAGGTCACAGGGATAATCAGAGCAATTCTCAGAGACACTGAGAACAAACTCCACAATTCCCTCCTGGCACTTTCCCTGTAGGAGATACCGCAAGACGTTTCTGTACATTGGGCACAGCGCTCTGCACGGTGTTAGCAGAGACTTTCCCGGGACAGTGAAACCCTATGTCAGAGACACTGAGAAGAAGCCCCAATGTTCCCTCCAGGCACTTTCAGTGTGGGTGCCTTCTCCACGTGGTTCCTGGTTTCACTGCGGCTCTGAAGAGAACGTTAGCAAAGAGGTAACCGGGACAGTGAAAACAGTACTCAAAGACAGGGAGAGCAAGCTCTCTCTTGGCACTTTGGATGTGGGACATACAGCGAGATGTTTGCTGCTTTTGCGTTTGGCTGTTGGGAGATTTACAGCACAAAGATATCTAGTTGATTTGAAGCAGTTCCGAGAAAGTCTAAACATAATCCCCACTTCTCCCTCCTGGCCCTTTCCATGTGGGAGATATAGCAGGATGTAGATTGGTTTTGAGGACAACTCAATGGACAGTGTAGGGAGAAAAGGTCCTGGCTCCTTGAATGCCGTTTCTGGAGACACTGCGATCAATGTGGGAGATATGTCAAGATGTGTGTTTGTTTTGAGGACGGCTCTCTGGAGAGTCTTAGCAAAGAGGTCACAGGGATAATCAGAGCAATTCTCAGAGACACTGAGAACAAACTCCACAATTCCCTCCTGGCACTTTCCCTGTAGGAGATACCGCAAGACGTTTCTGTACATTGGGCACAGCGCTCTGCACGGTGTTAGCAGAGACTTTCCCGGGACAGTGAAACCCTATGTCAGAGACACTGAGAAGAAGCCCCAATGTTCCCTCCAGGCACTTTCAGTGTGGGTGCCTTCTCCACGTGGTTCCTGGTTTCACTGCGGCTCTGAAGAGAACGTTAGCAAAGAGGTAACCGGGACAGTGAAAACAGTACTCAAAGACAGGGAGAGCAAGCTCTCTCTTGGCACTTTGGATGTGGGACATACAGCGAGATGTTTGCTGCTTTTGCGTTTGGCTGTTGGGAGATTTACAGCACAAAGATATCTAGTTGATTTGAAGCAGTTCCGAGAAAGTCTAAACATAATCCCCACTTCCTCCTGGCACTTTCCATGTGGGAGATATAGCAGGACGTATATTGGTTTTGAGGACAACTCAATGGACAGTGTAGGGAGTAAAGGTCCTGGCTCCTTGAATGCCGTTTCTGGAGACACTGCGATCAATGTGGGAGATACGTCAAGATGTGTGTTTGTTTTGAGGACGGCTCTCTGGAGAGTCTTAGCAAAGAGGTCACAGGGATAATCAGAGCAATTCTCAGAGACACTGAGAACAAACTCCACAATTCCCTCCTGGCACTTTCCCTGTAGGAGATACCGCAAGACGTTTCTGTACATTGGGCACAGCGCTCTGCACGGTGTTAGCAGAGACTTTCCCGGGACAGTGAAACCCTATGTCAGAGACACTGAGAAGAAGCCCCAATGTTCCCTCCAGGCACTTTCAGTGTGGGTGCCTTCTCCACGTGGTTCCTGGTTTCACTGCGGCTCTGAAGAGAACGTTAGCAAAGAGGTAACCGGGACAGTGAAAACAGTACTCAAAGACAGGGAGAGCAAGCTCTCTCTTGGCACTTTGGATGTGGGACATACAGCGAGATGTTTGCTGCTTTTGCGTTTGGCTGTTGGGAGATTTACAGCACAAAGATATCTAGTTGATTTGAAGCAGTTCCGAGAAAGTCTAAACATAATCCCCACTTCTCCCTCCTGGCCCTTTCCATGTGGGAGATATAGCAGGATGTATATTGGTTTTGAGGACAACTCAATGGACAGTGTAGGGAGAAAAGGTCCTGGCTCCTTGAATGCCGTTTCTGGAGACACTGCGATCAATGTGGGAGATATGTCAAGATGTGTGTTTGTTTTGAGGACGGCTCTCTGGAGAGTCTTAGCAAAGAGGTCACACAGATAATCAGAGCAATTCTCAGAGACACTGAGAACAAACTCCACAATTCCCTCCTGGCACTTTCCCTGTAGGAGATACCGCAAGACGTTTCTGTACATTGGGCACAGCGCTCTGCACGGTGTTAGCAGAGACTTTCCCGGGACAGTGAAACCCTATGTCAGAGACACTGAGAAGAAGCCCCAATGTTCCCTCCAGGCACTTTCAGTGTGGGTGGCTTCTCCACGTGGTTCCTGGTTTCACTGCGGCTCTGAAGAGAACGTTAGCAAAGAGGTAACCGGGACAGTGAAAACAGTACTCAAAGACAGGGAGAGCAAGCTCTCTCTTGGCACTTTGGATGTGGGACATACAGCGAGATGTTTGCTGCTTTTGCGTTTGGCTGTTGGGAGATTTACAGCACAAAGATATCTAGTTGATTTGAAGCAGTTCCGAGAAAGTCTAAACATAATCCCCACTTCTCCCTCCTGGCACTTTCCATGTGGGAGATATAGCAGGATGTATATTGGTTTTGAGGACAACTCAATGGACAGTGTAGGGAGAAAAGGTCCTGGCTCCTTGAATGCCGTTTCTGGAGACACTGCGATCAATGTGGGAGATATGTCAAGATGTGTGTTTGTTTTGAGGACGGCTCTCTGGAGAGTCTTAGCAAAGAGGTCACAGGGATAATCAGAGCAATTCTCAGAGACACTGAGAACAAGCTCCACAATTCCCTCCTGGCACTTTCCCTGTAGGAGATACCGCAAGACGTTTCTGTACATTGGGCACAGCGCTCTGCACGGTGTTAGCAGAGACTTTCCCGGGACAGTGAAACCCTATGTCAGAGACACTGAGAAGAAGCCCCAATGTTCCCTCCAGGCACTTTCAGTGTGGGTGCCTTCTCCACGTGGTTCCTGGTTTCACTGCGGCTCTGAAGAGAACGTTAGCAAAGAGGTAACCGGGACAGTGAAAACAGTACTCAAAGACAGGGAGAGCAAGCTCTCTCTTGGCACTTTGGATGTGGGACATACAGCGAGATGTTTGCTGCTTTTGCGTTTGGCTGTTGGGAGATTTACAGCACAAAGATATCTAGTTGATTTGAAGCAGTTCCGAGAAAGTCTAAACATAATCCCCACTTCTCCCTCCTGGCACTTTCCATGTGGGAGATATAGCAGGATGTATATTGGTTTTGAGGACAACTCAATGGACAGTGTAGGGAGAAAAGGTCCTGGCTCCTTGAATGCCGTTTCTGGAGACACTGCGATCAATGTGGGAGATATGTCAAGATGTGTGTTTGTTTTGAGGACGTCTCTCTGGAGAGTCTTAGCAAAGAGGTCACACGGATAATCAGAGCAATTCTCAGAGACACTGAGAACAAGCTCCACAATTCCCTCCTGGCACTTTCCCTGTAGGAGATACCGCAAGACGTTTCTGTACATTGGGCACAGCGCTCTGCACGGTGTTAGCAGAGACTTTCCCGGGACAGTGAAACCCGACATCAGAGACACTGAGAAGAAGCCCCAATGTTCCCTCCAGGCACTTTCAGTGTGGGTGCCTTCTCCACGTGGTTCCTGGTTTCACTGCGGCTCTGAAGAGAACGTTAGCAAAGAGGTAACCGGGACAGTGAAAACAGTACTCAAAGACAGGGAGAGCAAGCTCTCTCTTGGCACTTTGGATGTGGGACATACAGCGAGATGTTTGCTGCTTTTGCGTTTGGCTGTTGGGAGATTTACAGCACAAAGATATCTAGTTGATTTGAAGCAGTTCCGAGAAAGTCTAAACATAATCCCCACTTCTCCCTCCTGGCACTTTCCATGTGGGAGATATAGCAGGATGTATATTGGTTTTGAGGACAACTCAATGGACAGTGTAGGGAGAAAAGGTCCTGGCTCCTTGAATGCCGTTTCTGGAGACACTGCGATCAATGTGGGAGATATGTCAAGATGTGTGTTTGTTTTGAGGACGTCTCTCTGGAGAGTCTTAGCAAAGAGGTCACAGGGATAATCAGAGCAATTCTCAGAGACACTGAGAACAAGCTCCACAATTCCCTCCTGGCACTTTCCCTGTAGGAGATACCGCAAGACGTTTCTGTACATTGGGCACAGCGCTCTGCACGGTGTTAGCAGAGACTTTCCCGGGACAGTGAAACCCGACATCAGAGACACTGAGAAGAAGCCCCAATGTTCCCTCCAGGCACTTTCAGTGTGGGTGCCTTCTCCACGTGGTTCCTGGTTTCACTGCAGCTCTGAAGAGAACGTTAGCAAAGAGGTAACCGGGACAGTGAAAACAGTACTCAAAGACAGGGAGAGCAAGCTCTCTCTTGGCACTTTGGATGTGGGACATACAGCGAGATGTTTGCTGCTTTTGCGTTTGGCTGTTGGGAGATTTACAGCACAAAGATATCTAGTTGATTTGAAGCAGTTCCGAGAAAGTCTAAACATAATCCCCACTTCTCCCTCCTGGCACTTTCCATGTGGGAGATATAGCAGGATGTATATTGGTTTTGAGGACAACTCAATGGACAGTGTAGGGAGAAAAGGTCCTGGCTCCTTGAATGCCGTTTCTGGAGACACTGCGATCAATGTGGGAGATATGTCAAGATGTGTGTTTGTTTTGAGGACGTCTCTCTGGAGAGTCTTAGCAAAGAGGTCACACAGATAATCAGAGCAATTCTCAGAGACACTGAGAACAAGCTCCACAATTCCCTCCTGGCACTTTCCCTGTAGGAGATACCGCAAGACGTTTCTGTACATTGGGCACAGCGCTCTGCACGGTGTTAGCAGAGACTTTCCCGGGACAGTGAAACCCTATGTCAGAGACACTGAGAAGAAGCCCCAATGTTCCCTCCAGGCACTTTCAGTGTGGGTGCCTTCTCCACGTGGTTCCTGGTTTCACTGCGGCTCTGAAGAGAACGTTAGCAAAGAGGTAACCGGGACAGTGAAAACAGTACTCAAAGACAGGGAGAGCAAGCTCTCTCTTGGCACTTTGGATGTGGGACATACAGCGAGATGTTTGCTGCTTTTGCGTTTGGCTGTTGGGAGATTTACAGCACAAAGATATCTAGTTGATTTGAAGCAGTTCCGAGAAAGTCTAAACATAATCCCCACTTCTCCCTCCTGGCACTTTCCATGTGGGAGATATAGCAGGATGTATATTGGTTTTGAGGACAACTCAATGGACAGTGTAGGGAGAAAAGGTCCTGGCTCCTTGAATGCCGTTTCTGGAGACACTGCGATCAATGTGGGAGATATGTCAAGATGTGTGTTTGTTTTGAGGACGTCTCTCTGGAGAGTCTGAGCAAAGAGGTCACACAGATAATCAGAGCAATTCTCAGAGACACTGAGAACAAGCTCCACAATTCCCTCCTGGCACTTTCCCTGTAGGAGATACCGCAAGACGTTTCTGTACATTGGGCACAGCGCTCTGCACGGTGTTAGCAGAGACTTTCCCGGGACAGTGAAACCCGACATCAGAGACACTGAGAAGAAGCCCCAATGTTCCCTCCAGGCACTTTCAGTGTGGGTGCCTTCTCCACGTGGTTCCTGGTTTCACTGCGGCTCTGAAGAGAACGTTAGCAAAGAGGTAACCGGGACAGTGAAAACAGTACTCAAAGACAGGGAGAGCAAGCTCTCTCTTGGCACTTTGGATGTGGGACATACAGCGAGATGTTTGCTGCTTTTGCGTTTGGCTGTTGGGAGATTTACAGCACAAAGATATCTAGTTGATTTGAAGCAGTTCCGAGAAAGTCTAAACATAATCCCCACTTCTCCCTCCTGGCACTTTCCATGTGGGAGATATAGCAGGATGTATATTGGTTTTGAGGACAACTCAATGGACAGTGTAGGGAGAAAAGGTCCTGGCTCCTTGAATGCCGTTTCTGGAGACACTGCGATCAATGTGGGAGATATGTCAAGATGTGTGTTTGTTTTGAGGACGTCTCTCTGGAGAGTCTTAGCAAAGAGGTCACACGGATAATCAGAGCAATTCTCAGAGACACTGAGAACAAGCTCCACAATTCCCTCCTGGCACTTTCCCTGTAGGAGATACCGCAAGACGTTTCTGTACATTGGGCACAGCGCTCTGCACGGTGTTAGCAGAGACTTTCCCGGGACAGTGAAACCCGACATCAGAGACACTGAGAAGAAGCCCCAATGTTCCCTCCAGGCACTTTCAGTGTGGGTGCCTTCTCCACGTGGTTCCTGGTTTCACTGCAGCTCTGAAGAGAACGTTAGCAAAGAGGTAACCGGGACAGTGAAAACAGTACTCAAAGACAGGGAGAGCAAGCTCTCTCTTGGCACTTTGGATGTGGGACATACAGCGAGATGTTTGCTGCTTTTGCGTTTGGCTGTTGGGAGATTTACAGCACAAAGATATCTAGTTGATTTGAAGCAGTTCCGAGAAAGTCTAAACATAATCCCCACTTCTCCCTCCTGGCACTTTCCATGTGGGAGATATAGCAGGATGTATATTGGTTTTGAGGACAACTCAATGGACAGTGTAGGGAGAAAAGGTCCTGGCTCCTTGAATGCCGTTTCTGGAGACACTGCGATCAATGTGGGAGATATGTCAAGATGTGTGTTTGTTTTGAGGACGTCTCTCTGGAGAGTCTGAGCAAAGAGGTCACACAGATAATCAGAGCAATTCTCAGAGACACTGAGAACAAGCTCCACAATTCCCTCCTGGCACTTTCCCTGTAGGAGATACCGCAAGACGTTTCTGTACATTGGGCACAGCGCTCTGCACGGTGTTAGCAGAGACTTTCCCGGGACAGTGAAACCCGACATCAGAGACACTGAGAAGAAGCCCCAATGTTCCCTCCAGGCACTTTCAGTGTGGGTGCCTTCTCCACGTGGTTCCTGGTTTCACTGCGGCTCTGAAGAGAACGTTAGCAAAGAGGTAACCGGGACAGTGAAAACAGTACTCAAAGACAGGGAGAGCAAGCTCTCTCTTGGCACTTTGGATGTGGGACATACAGCGAGATGTTTGCTGCTTTTGCGTTTGGCTGTTGGGAGATTTACAGCACAAAGATATCTAGTTGATTTGAAGCAGTTCCGAGAAAGTCTAAACATAATCCCCACTTCCTCCTGGCACTTTCCATGTGGGAGATATAGCAGGACGTATATTGGTTTTGAGGACAACTCAATGGACAGTGTAGGGAGTAAAGGTCCTGGCTCCTTGAATGCCGTTTCTGGAGACACTGCGATCAATGTGGGAGATACGTCAAGATGTGTGTTTGTTTTGAGGACGGCTCTCTGGAGAGTCTTAGCAAAGAGGTCACAGGGATAATCAGAGCAATTCTCAGAGACACTGAGAACAAACTCCACAATTCCCTCCTGGCACTTTCCCTGTAGGAGATACCGCAAGACGTTTCTGTACATTGGGCACAGCGCTCTGCACGGTGTTAGCAGAGACTTTCCCGGGACAGTGAAACCCTATGTCAGAGACACTGAGAAGAAGCCCCAATGTTCCCTCCAGGCACTTTCAGTGTGGGTGCCTTCTCCACGTGGTTCCTGGTTTCACTGCGGCTCTGAAGAGAACGTTAGCAAAGAGGTAACCGGGACAGTGAAAACAGTACTCAAAGACAGGGAGAGCAAGCTCTCTCTTGGCACTTTGGATGTGGGACATACAGCGAGATGTTTGCTGCTTTTGCGTTTGGCTGTTGGGAGATTTACAGCACAAAGATATCTAGTTGATTTGAAGCAGTTCCGAGAAAGTCTAAACATAATCCCCACTTCTCCCTCCTGGCACTTTCCATGTGGGAGATATAGCAGGATGTATATTGGTTTTGAGGACAACTCAATGGACAGTGTAGGGAGAAAAGGTCCTGGCTCCTTGAATGCCGTTTCTGGAGACACTGCGATCAATGTGGGAGATATGTCAAGATGTGTGTTTGTTTTGAGGACGGCTCTCTGGAGAGTCTTAGCAAAGAGGTCACACAGATAATCAGAGCAATTCTCAGAGACACTGAGAACAAGCTCCACAATTCCCTCCTGGCACTTTCCCTGTAGGAGATACCGCAAGACGTTTCTGTACATTGGGCACAGCGCTCTGCACGGTGTTAGCAGAGACTTTCCCGGGACAGTGAAACCCGACATCAGAGACACTGAGAAGAAGCCCCAATGTTCCCTCCAGGCACTTTCAGTGTGGGTGCCTTCTCCACGTGGTTCCTGGTTTCACTGCGGCTCTGAAGAGAACGTTAGCAAAGAGGTAACCGGGACAGTGAAAACAGTACTCAAAGACAGGGAGAGCAAGCTCTCTCTTGGCACTTTGGATGTGGGACATACAGCGAGATGTTTGCTGCTTTTGCGTTTGGCTGTTGGGAGATTTACAGCACAAAGATATCTAGTTGATTTGAAGCAGTTCCGAGAAAGTCTAAACATAATCCCCACTTCTCCCTCCTGGCACTTTCCATGTGGGAGATATAGCAGGATGTATATTGGTTTTGAGGACAACTCAATGGACAGTGTAGGGAGAAAAGGTCCTGGCTCCTTGAATGCCGTTTCTGGAGACACTGCGATCAATGTGGGAGATATGTCAAGATGTGTGTTTGTTTTGAGGACGGCTCTCTGGAGAGTCTTAGCAAAGAGGTCACACAGATAATCAGAGCAATTCTCAGAGACACTGAGAACAAGCTCCACAATTCCCTCCTGGCACTTTCCCTGTAGGAGATACCGCAAGACGTTTCTGTACATTGGGCACAGCGCTCTGCACGGTGTTAGCAGAGACTTTCCCGGGACAGTGAAACCCGACATCAGAGACACTGAGAAGAAGCCCCAATGTTCCCTCCAGGCACTTTCAGTGTGGGTGCCTTCTCCACGTGGTTCCTGGTTTCACTGCGGCTCTGAAGAGAACGTTAGCAAAGAGGTAACCGGGACAGTGAAAACAGTACTCAAAGACAGGGAGAGCAAGCTCTCTCTTGGCACTTTGGATGTGGGACATACAGCGAGATGTTTGCTGCTTTTGCGTTTGGCTGTTGGGAGATTTACAGCACAAAGATATCTAGTTGATTTGAAGCAGTTCCGAGAAAGTCTAAACATAATCCCCACTTCTCCCTCCTGGCACTTTCCATGTGGGAGATATAGCAGGATGTATATTGGTTTTGAGGACAACTCAATGGACAGTGTAGGGAGAAAAGGTCCTGGCTCCTTGAATGCCGTTTCTGGAGACACTGCGATCAATGTGGGAGATATGTCAAGATGTGTGTTTGTTTTGAGGACGTCTCTCTGGAGAGTCTTAGCAAAGAGGTCACACAGATAATCAGAGCAATTCTCAGAGACACTGAGAACAAGCTCCACAATTCCCTCCTGGCACTTTCCCTGTAGGAGATACCGCAAGACGTTTCTGTACATTGGGCACAGCGCTCTGCACGGTGTTAGCAGAGACTTTCCCGGGACAGTGAAACCCGACATCAGAGACACTGAGAAGAAGCCCCAATGTTCCCTCCAGGCACTTTCAGTGTGGGTGCCTTCTCCACGTGGTTCCTGGTTTCACTGCGGCTCTGAAGAGAACGTTAGCAAAGAGGTAACCGGGACAGTGAAAACAGTACTCAAAGACAGGGAGAGCAAGCTCTCTCTTGGCACTTTGGATGTGGGACATACAGCGAGATGTTTGCTGCTTTTGCGTTTGGCTGTTGGGAGATTTACAGCACAAAGATATCTAGTTGATTTGAAGCAGTTCCGAGAAAGTCTAAACATAATCCCCACTTCTCCCTCCTGGCACTTTCCATGTGGGAGATATAGCAGGATGTATATTGGTTTTGAGGACAACTCAATGGACAGTGTAGGGAGAAAAGGTCCTGGCTCCTTGAATGCCGTTTCTGGAGACACTGCGATCAATGTGGGAGATATGTCAAGATGTGTGTTTGTTTTGAGGACGTCTCTCTGGAGAGTCTGAGCAAAGAGGTCACACAGATAATCAGAGCAATTCTCAGAGACACTGAGAACAAGCTCCACAATTCCCTCCTGGCACTTTCCCTGTAGGAGATACCGCAAGACGTTTCTGTACATTGGGCACAGCGCTCTGCACGGTGTTAGCAGAGACTTTCCCGGGACAGTGAAACCCGACATCAGAGACACTGAGAAGAAGCCCCAATGTTCCCTCCAGGCACTTTCAGTGTGGGTGCTTTCTCCACGTGGTTCCTGGTTTCACTGCAGCTCTGAAGAGAACGTTAGCAAAGAGGTAACCGGGACAGTGAAAACAGTACTCAAAGACAGGGAGAGCAAGCTCTCTCTTGGCACTTTGGATGTGGGACATACAGCGAGATGTTTGCTGCTTTTGCGTTTGGCTGTTGGGAGATTTACAGCACAAAGATATCTAGTTGATTTGAAGCAGTTCCGAGAAAGTCTAAACATAATCCCCACTTCTCCCTCCTGGCACTTTCCATGTGGGAGATATAGCAGGATGTATATTGGTTTTGAGGACAACTCAATGGACAGTGTAGGGAGAAAAGGTCCTGGCTCCTTGAATGCCGTTTCTGGAGACACTGCGATCAATGTGGGAGATATGTCAAGATGTGTGTTTGTTTTGAGGACGTCTCTCTGGAGAGTCTGAGCAAAGAGGTCACACAGATAATCAGAGCAATTCTCAGAGACACTGAGAACAAGCTCCACAATTCCCTCCTGGCACTTTCCCTGTAGGAGATACCGCAAGACGTTTCTGTACATTGGGCACAGCGCTCTGCACGGTGTTAGCAGAGACTTTCCCGGGACAGTGAAACCCGACATCAGAGACACTGAGAAGAAGCCCCAATGTTCCCTCCAGGCACTTTCAGTGTGGGTGCCTTCTCCACGTGGTTCCTGGTTTCACTGCAGCTCTGAAGAGAACGTTAGCAAAGAGGTAACCGGGACAGTGAAAACAGTACTCAAAGACAGGGAGAGCAAGCTCTCTCTTGGCACTTTGGATGTGGGACATACAGCGAGATGTTTGCTGCTTTTGCGTTTGGCTGTTGGGAGATTTACAGCACAAAGGTATCTAGTTGATTTGAAGCAGTTCCGAGAAAGTCTAAACATAATCCCCACTTCTCCCTCCTGGCACTTTCCATGTGGGAGATATAGCAGGATGTATATTGGTTTTGAGGACAACTCAATGGACAGTGTAGGGAGAAAAGGTCCTGGCTCCTTGAATGCCGTTTCTGGAGACACTGCGATCAATGTGGGAGATATGTCAAGATGTGTGTTTGTTTTGAGGACGGCTCTCTGGAGAGTCTGAGCAAAGAGGTCACACAGATAATCAGAGCAATTCTCAGAGACACTGAGAACAAGCTCCACAATTCCCTCCTGGCACTTTCCCTGTAGGAGATACCGCAAGACGTTTCTGTACATTGGGCACAGCGCTCTGCACGGTGTTAGCAGAGACTTTCCCGGGACAGTGAAACCCGACATCAGAGACACTGAGAAGAAGCCCCAATGTTCCCTCCAGGCACTTTCAGTGTGGGTGCCTTCTCCACGTGGTTCCTGGTTTCACTGCGGCTCTGAAGAGAACGTTAGCAAAGAGGTAACCGGGACAGTGAAAACAGTACTCAAAGACAGGGAGAGCAAGCTCTCTCTTGGCACTTTGGATGTGGGACATACAGCGAGATGTTTGCTGCTTTTGCGTTTGGCTGTTGGGAGATTTACAGCACAAAGATATCTAGTTGATTTGAAGCAGTTCCGAGAAAGTCTAAACATAATCCCCACTTCTCCCTCCTGGCACTTTCCATGTGGGAGATATAGCAGGATGTAGATTGGTTTTGAGGACAACTCAATGGACAGTGTAGGGAGAAAAGGTCCTGGCTCCTTGAATGCCGTTTCTGGAGACACTGCGATCAATGTGGGAGATATGTCAAGATGTGTGTTTGTTTTGAGGACGTCTCTCTGGAGAGTCTTAGCAAAGAGGTCACAGGGATAATCAGAGCAATTCTCAGAGACACTGAGAACAAGCTCCACAATTCCCTCCTGGCACTTTCCCTGTAGGAGATACCGCAAGACCTTTCTGTACATTGGGCACAGCGCTCTGCACGGTGTTAGCAGAGACTTTCCCGGGACAGTGAAACCCTATGTCAGAGACACTGAGAAGAAGCCCCAATGTTCCCTCCAGGCACTTTCAGTGTGGGTGCCTTCTCCACGTGGTTCCTGGTTTCACTGCGGCTCTGAAGAGAACGTTAGCAAAGAGGTAACCGGGACAGTGAAAACAGTACTCAAAGACAGGGAGAGCAAGCTCTCTCTTGGCACTTTGGATGTGGGACATACAGCGAGATGTTTGCTGCTTTTGCGTTTGGCTGTTGGGAGATTTACAGCACAAAGATATCTAGTTGATTTGAAGCAGTTCCGAGAAAGTCTAAACATAATCCCCACTTCTCCCTCCTGGCACTTTCCATGTGGGAGATATAGCAGGATGTATATTGGTTTTGAGGACAACTCAATGGACAGTGTAGGGAGAAAACCTCCTGGCTCCTTGAATGCCGTTTCTGGAGACACTGCGATCAATGTGGGAGATATGTCAAGATGTGTGTTTGTTTTGAGGACGTCTCTCTGGAGAGTCTGAGCAAAGAGGTCACACAGATAATCAGAGCAATTCTCAGAGACACTGAGAACAAGCTCCACAATTCCCTCCTGGCACTTTCCCTGTAGGAGATACCGCAAGACGTTTCTGTACATTGGGCACAGCGCTCTGCACGGTGTTAGCAGAGACTTTCCCGGGACAGTGAAACCCGACATCAGAGACACTGAGAAGAAGCCCCAATGTTCCCTCCAGGCACTTTCAGTGTGGGTGCCTTCTCCACGTGGTTCCTGGTTTCACTGCAGCTCTGAAGAGAACGTTAGCAAAGAGGTAACCGGGACAGTGAAAACAGTACTCAAAGACAGGGAGAGCAAGCTCTCTCTTGGCACTTTGGATGTGGGACATACAGCGAGATGTTTGCTGCTTTTGCGTTTGGCTGTTGGGAGATTTACAGCACAAAGGTATCTAGTTGATTTGAAGCAGTTCCGAGAAAGTCTAAACATAATCCCCACTTCTCCCTCCTGGCACTTTCCATGTGGGAGATATAGCAGGATGTATATTGGTTTTGAGGACAACTCAATGGACAGTGTAGGGAGAAAAGGTCCTGGCTCCTTGAATGCCGTTTCTGGAGACACTGCGATCAATGTGGGAGATATGTCAAGATGTGTGTTTGTTTTGAGGACGGCTCTCTGGAGAGTCTGAGCAAAGAGGTCACACAGATAATCAGAGCAATTCTCAGAGACACTGAGAACAAGCTCCACAATTCCCTCCTGGCACTTTCCCTGTAGGAGATACCGCAAGACGTTTCTGTACATTGGGCACAGCGCTCTGCACGGTGTTAGCAGAGACTTTCCCGGGACAGTGAAACCCGACATCAGAGACACTGAGAAGAAGCCCCAATGTTCCCTCCAGGCACTTTCAGTGTGGGTGCCTTCTCCACGTGGTTCCTGGTTTCACTGCGGCTCTGAAGAGAACGTTAGCAAAGAGGTAACCGGGACAGTGAAAACAGTACTCAAAGACAGGGAGAGCAAGCTCTCTCTTGGCACTTTGGATGTGGGACATACAGCGAGATGTTTGCTGCTTTTGCGTTTGGCTGTTGGGAGATTTACAGCACAAAGATATCTAGTTGATTTGAAGCAGTTCCGAGAAAGTCTAAACATAATCCCCACTTCTCCCTCCTGGCACTTTCCATGTGGGAGATATAGCAGGATGTAGATTGGTTTTGAGGACAACTCAATGGACAGTGTAGGGAGAAAAGGTCCTGGCTCCTTGAATGCCGTTTCTGGAGACACTGCGATCAATGTGGGAGATATGTCAAGATGTGTGTTTGTTTTGAGGACGTCTCTCTGGAGAGTCTTAGCAAAGAGGTCACAGGGATAATCAGAGCAATTCTCAGAGACACTGAGAACAAGCTCCACAATTCCCTCCTGGCACTTTCCCTGTAGGAGATACCGCAAGACCTTTCTGTACATTGGGCACAGCGCTCTGCACGGTGTTAGCAGAGACTTTCCCGGGACAGTGAAACCCTATGTCAGAGACACTGAGAAGAAGCCCCAATGTTCCCTCCAGGCACTTTCAGTGTGGGTGCCTTCTCCACGTGGTTCCTGGTTTCACTGCGGCTCTGAAGAGAACGTTAGCAAAGAGGTAACCGGGACAGTGAAAACAGTACTCAAAGACAGGGAGAGCAAGCTCTCTCTTGGCACTTTGGATGTGGGACATACAGCGAGATGTTTGCTGCTTTTGCGTTTGGCTGTTGGGAGATTTACAGCACAAAGATATCTAGTTGATTTGAAGCAGTTCCGAGAAAGTCTAAACATAATCCCCACTTCTCCCTCCTGGCACTTTCCATGTGGGAGATATAGCAGGATGTATATTGGTTTTGAGGACAACTCAATGGACAGTGTAGGGAGAAAACCTCCTGGCTCCTTGAATGCCGTTTCTGGAGACACTGCGATCAATGTGGGAGATATGTCAAGATGTGTGTTTGTTTTGAGGACGTCTCTCTGGAGAGTCTTAGCAAAGAGGTCACACAGATAATCAGAGCAATTCTCAGAGACACTGAGAACAAGCTCCACAATTCCCTCCTGGCACTTTCCCTGTAGGAGATACCGCAAGACGTTTCTGTACATTGGGCACAGCGCTCTGCACGGTGTTAGCAGAGACTTTCCCGGGACAGTGAAACCCGACATCAGAGACACTGAGAAGAAGCCCCAATGTTCCCTCCAGGCACTTTCAGTGTGGGTGCCTTCTCCACGTGGTTCCTGGTTTCACTGCGGCTCTGAAGAGAACGTTAGCAAAGAGGTAACCGGGACAGTGAAAACAGTACTCAAAGACAGGGAGAGCAAGCTCTCTCTTGGCACTTTGGATGTGGGACATACAGCGAGATGTTTGCTGCTTTTGCGTTTGGCTGTTGGGAGATTTACAGCACAAAGATATCTAGTTGATTTGAAGCAGTTCCGAGAAAGTCTAAACATAATCCCCACTTCTCCCTCCTGGCACTTTCCATGTGGGAGATATAGCAGGATGTATATTGGTTTTGAGGACAACTCAATGGACAGTGTAGGGAGAAAAGGTCCTGGCTCCTTGAATGCCGTTTCTGGAGACACTGCGATCAATGTGGGAGATATGTCAAGATGTGTGTTTGTTTTGAGGACGTCTCTCTGGAGAGTCTGAGCAAAGAGGTCACACAGATAATCAGAGCAATTCTCAGAGACACTGAGAACAAGCTCCACAATTCCCTCCTGGCACTTTCCCTGTAGGAGATACCGCAAGACGTTTCTGTACATTGGGCACAGCGCTCTGCACGGTGTTAGCAGAGACTTTCCCGGGACAGTGAAACCCGACATCAGAGACACTGAGAAGAAGCCCCAATGTTCCCTCCAGGCACTTTCAGTGTGGGTGCTTTCTCCACGTGGTTCCTGGTTTCACTGCAGCTCTGAAGAGAACGTTAGCAAAGAGGTAACCGGGACAGTGAAAACAGTACTCAAAGACAGGGAGAGCAAGCTCTCTCTTGGCACTTTGGATGTGGGACATACAGCGAGATGTTTGCTGCTTTTGCGTTTGGCTGTTGGGAGATTTACAGCACAAAGATATCTAGTTGATTTGAAGCAGTTCCGAGAAAGTCTAAACATAATCCCCACTTCTCCCTCCTGGCACTTTCCATGTGGGAGATATAGCAGGATGTATATTGGTTTTGAGGACAACTCAATGGACAGTGTAGGGAGAAAAGGTCCTGGCTCCTTGAATGCCGTTTCTGGAGACACTGCGATCAATGTGGGAGATATGTCAAGATGTGTGTTTGTTTTGAGGACGTCTCTCTGGAGAGTCTGAGCAAAGAGGTCACACAGATAATCAGAGCAATTCTCAGAGACACTGAGAACAAGCTCCACAATTCCCTCCTGGCACTTTCCCTGTAGGAGATACCGCAAGACGTTTCTGTACATTGGGCACAGCGCTCTGCACGGTGTTAGCAGAGACTTTCCCGGGACAGTGAAACCCGACATCAGAGACACTGAGAAGAAGCCCCAATGTTCCCTCCAGGCACTTTCAGTGTGGGTGCCTTCTCCACGTGGTTCCTGGTTTCACTGCAGCTCTGAAGAGAACGTTAGCAAAGAGGTAACCGGGACAGTGAAAACAGTACTCAAAGACAGGGAGAGCAAGCTCTCTCTTGGCACTTTGGATGTGGGACATACAGCGAGATGTTTGCTGCTTTTGCGTTTGGCTGTTGGGAGATTTACAGCACAAAGATATCTAGTTGATTTGAAGCAGTTCCGAGAAAGTCTAAACATAATCCCCACTTCTCCCTCCTGGCACTTTCCATGTGGGAGATATAGCAGGATGTATATTGGTTTTGAGGACAACTCAATGGACAGTGTAGGGAGAAAAGGTCCTGGCTCCTTGAATGCCGTTTCTGGAGACACTGCGATCAATGTGGGAGATATGTCAAGATGTGTGTTTGTTTTGAGGACGGCTCTCTGGAGAGTCTGAGCAAAGAGGTCACACAGATAATCAGAGCAATTCTCAGAGACACTGAGAACAAGCTCCACAATTCCCTCCTGGCACTTTCCCTGTAGGAGATACCGCAAGACGTTTCTGTACATTGGGCACAGCGCTCTGCACGGTGTTAGCAGAGACTTTCCCGGGACAGTGAAACCCGACATCAGAGACACTGAGAAGAAGCCCCAATGTTCCCTCCAGGCACTTTCAGTGTGGGTGCCTTCTCCACGTGGTTCCTGGTTTCACTGCGGCTCTGAAGAGAACGTTAGCAAAGAGGTAACCGGGACAGTGAAAACAGTACTCAAAGACAGGGAGAGCAAGCTCTCTCTTGGCACTTTGGATGTGGGACATACAGCGAGATGTTTGCTGCTTTTGCGTTTGGCTGTTGGGAGATTTACAGCACAAAGATATCTAGTTGATTTGAAGCAGTTCCGAGAAAGTCTAAACATAATCCCCACTTCTCCCTCCTGGCACTTTCCATGTGGGAGATATAGCAGGATGTAGATTGGTTTTGAGGACAACTCAATGGACAGTGTAGGGAGAAAAGGTCCTGGCTCCTTGAATGCCGTTTCTGGAGACACTGCGATCAATGTGGGAGATATGTCAAGATGTGTGTTTGTTTTGAGGACGTCTCTCTGGAGAGTCTTAGCAAAGAGGTCACAGGGATAATCAGAGCAATTCTCAGAGACACTGAGAACAAGCTCCACAATTCCCTCCTGGCACTTTCCCTGTAGGAGATACCGCAAGACGTTTCTGTACATTGGGCACAGCGCTCTGCATGGTGTTAGCAGAGACTTTCCCGGGACAGTGAAACCCTATGTCAGAGACACTGAGAAGAAGCCCCAATGTTCCCTCCAGGCACTTTCAGTGTGGGTGCCTTCTCCACGTGGTTCCTGGTTTCACTGCGGCTCTGAAGAGAACGTTAGCAAAGAGGTAACCGGGACAGTGAAAACAGTACTCAAAGACAGGGAGAGCAAGCTCTCTCTTGGCACTTTGGATGTGGGACATACAGCGAGATGTTTGCTGCTTTTGCGTTTGGCTGTTGGGAGATTTACAGCACAAAGATATCTAGTTGATTTGAAGCAGTTCCGAGAAAGTCTAAACATAATCCCCACTTCTCCCTCCTGGCACTTTCCATGTGGGAGATATAGCAGGATGTATATTGGTTTTGAGGACAACTCAATGGACAGTGTAGGGAGAAAAGGTCCTGGCTCCTTGAATGCCGTTTCTGGAGACACTGCGATCAATGTGGGAGATATGTCAAGATGTGTGTTTGTTTTGAGGACGTCTCTCTGGAGAGTCTGAGCAAAGAGGTCACACAGATAATCAGAGCAATTCTCAGAGACACTGAGAACAAGCTCCACAATTCCCTCCTGGCACTTTCCCTGTAGGAGATACCGCAAGACGTTTCTGTACATTGGGCACAGCGCTCTGCACGGTGTTAGCAGAGACTTTCCCGGGACAGTGAAACCCGACATCAGAGACACTGAGAAGAAGCCCCAATGTTCCCTCCAGGCACTTTCAGTGTGGGTGCTTTCTCCACGTGGTTCCTGGTTTCACTGCAGCTCTGAAGAGAACGTTAGCAAAGAGGTAACCGGGACAGTGAAAACAGTACTCAAAGACAGGGAGAGCAAGCTCTCTCTTGGCACTTTGGATGTGGGACATACAGCGAGATGTTTGCTGCTTTTGCGTTTGGCTGTTGGGAGATTTACAGCACAAAGATATCTAGTTGATTTGAAGCAGTTCCGAGAAAGTCTAAACATAATCCCCACTTCTCCCTCCTGGCACTTTCCATGTGGGAGATATAGCAGGATGTATATTGGTTTTGAGGACAACTCAATGGACAGTGTAGGGAGAAAAGGTCCTGGCTCCTTGAATGCCGTTTCTGGAGACACTGCGATCAATGTGGGAGATATGTCAAGATGTGTGTTTGTTTTGAGGACGGCTCTCTGGAGAGTCTGAGCAAAGAGGTCACACAGATAATCAGAGCAATTCTCAGAGACACTGAGAACAAGCTCCACAATTCCCTCCTGGCACTTTCCCTGTAGGAGATACCGCAAGACGTTTCTGTACATTGGGCACAGCGCTCTGCACGGTGTTAGCAGAGACTTTCCCGGGACAGTGAAACCCTATGTCAGAGACACTGAGAAGAAGCCCCAATGTTCCCTCCAGGCACTTTCAGTGTGGGTGCCTTCTCCACGTGGTTCCTGGTTTCACTGCGGCTCTGAAGAGAACGTTAGCAAAGAGGTAACCGGGACAGTGAAAACAGTACTCAAAGACAGGGAGAGCAAGCTCTCTCTTGGCACTTTGGATGTGGGACATACAGCGAGATGTTTGCTGCTTTTGCGTTTGGCTGTTGGGAGATTTACAGCACAAAGATATCTAGTTGATTTGAAGCAGTTCCGAGAAAGTCTAAACATAATCCCCACTTCTCCCTCCTGGCACTTTCCATGTGGGAGATATAGCAGGATGTAGATTGGTTTTGAGGACAACTCAATGGACAGTGTAGGGAGAAAAGGTCCTGGCTCCTTGAATGCCGTTTCTGGAGACACTGCGATCAATGTGGGAGATATGTCAAGATGTGTGTTTGTTTTGAGGACGTCTCTCTGGAGAGTCTTAGCAAAGAGGTCACAGGGATAATCAGAGCAATTCTCAGAGACACTGAGAACAAGCTCCACAATTCCCTCCTGGCACTTTCCCTGTAGGAGATACCGCAAGACCTTTCTGTACATTGGGCACAGCGCTCTGCATGGTGTTAGCAGAGACTTTCCCGGGACAGTGAAACCCTATGTCAGAGACACTGAGAAGAAGCCCCAATGTTCCCTCCAGGCACTTTCAGTGTGGGTGCCTTCTCCACGTGGTTCCTGGTTTCACTGCGGCTCTGAAGAGAACGTTAGCAAAGAGGTAACCGGGACAGTGAAAACAGTACTCAAAGACAGGGAGAGCAAGCTCTCTCTTGGCACTTTGGATGTGGGACATACAGCGAGATGTTTGCTGCTTTTGCGTTTGGCTGTTGGGAGATTTACAGCACAAAGATATCTAGTTGATTTGAAGCAGTTCCGAGAAAGTCTAAACATAATCCCCACTTCTCCCTCCTGGCACTTTCCATGTGGGAGATATAGCAGGATGTATATTGGTTTTGAGGACAACTCAATGGACAGTGTAGGGAGAAAAGGTCCTGGCTCCTTGAATGCCGTTTCTGGAGACACTGCGATCAATGTGGGAGATATGTCAAGATGTGTGTTTGTTTTGAGGACGTCTCTCTGGAGAGTCTGAGCAAAGAGGTCACACAGATAATCAGAGCAATTCTCAGAGACACTGAGAACAAGCTCCACAATTCCCTCCTGGCACTTTCCCTGTAGGAGATACCGCAAGACGTTTCTGTACATTGGGCACAGCGCTCTGCACGGTGTTAGCAGAGACTTTCCCGGGACAGTGAAACCCGACATCAGAGACACTGAGAAGAAGCCCCAATGTTCCCTCCAGGCACTTTCAGTGTGGGTGCCTTCTCCACGTGGTTCCTGGTTTCACTGCGGCTCTGAAGAGAACGTTAGCAAAGAGGTAACCGGGACAGTGAAAACAGTACTCAAAGACAGGGAGAGCAAGCTCTCTCTTGGCACTTTGGATGTGGGACATACAGCGAGATGTTTGCTGCTTTTGCGTTTGGCTGTTGGGAGATTTACAGCACAAAGATATCTAGTTGATTTGAAGCAGTTCCGAGAAAGTCTAAACATAATCCCCACTTCCTCCTGGCACTTTCCATGTGGGAGATATAGCAGGACGTATATTGGTTTTGAGGACAACTCAATGGACAGTGTAGGGAGTAAAGGTCCTGGCTCCTTGAATGCCGTTTCTGGAGACACTGCGATCAATGTGGGAGATACGTCAAGATGTGTGTTTGTTTTGAGGACGGCTCTCTGGAGAGTCTTAGCAAAGAGGTCACAGGGATAATCAGAGCAATTCTCAGAGACACTGAGAACAAACTCCACAATTCCCTCCTGGCACTTTCCCTGTAGGAGATACCGCAAGACGTTTCTGTACATTGGGCACAGCGCTCTGCACGGTGTTAGCAGAGACTTTCCCGGGACAGTGAAACCCTATGTCAGAGACACTGAGAAGAAGCCCCAATGTTCCCTCCAGGCACTTTCAGTGTGGGTGCCTTCTCCACGTGGTTCCTGGTTTCACTGCGGCTCTGAAGAGAACGTTAGCAAAGAGGTAACCGGGACAGTGAAAACAGTACTCAAAGACAGGGAGAGCAAGCTCTCTCTTGGCACTTTGGATGTGGGACATACAGCGAGATGTTTGCTGCTTTTGCGTTTGGCTGTTGGGAGATTTACAGCACAAAGATATCTAGTTGATTTGAAGCAGTTCCGAGAAAGTCTAAACATAATCCCCACTTCTCCCTCCTGGCACTTTCCATGTGGGAGATATAGCAGGATGTATATTGGTTTTGAGGACAACTCAATGGACAGTGTAGGGAGAAAAGGTCCTGGCTCCTTGAATGCCGTTTCTGGAGACACTGCGATCAATGTGGGAGATATGTCAAGATGTGTGTTTGTTTTGAGGACGTCTCTCTGGAGAGTCTTAGCAAAGAGGTCACAGGGATAATCAGAGCAATTCTCAGAGACACTGAGAACAAGCTCCACAATTCCCTCCTGGCACTTTCCCTGTAGGAGATACCGCAAGACGTTTCTGTACATTGGGCACAGCGCTCTGCACGGTGTTAGCAGAGACTTTCCCGGGACAGTGAAACCCGACATCAGAGACACTGAGAAGAAGCCCCAATGTTCCCTCCAGGCACTTTCAGTGTGGGTGCCTTCTCCACGTGGTTCCTGGTTTCACTGCGGCTCTGAAGAGAACGTTAGCAAAGAGGTAACCGGGACAGTGAAAACAGTACTCAAAGACAGGGAGAGCAAGCTCTCTCTTGGCACTTTGGATGTGGGACATACAGCGAGATGTTTGCTGCTTTTGCGTTTGGCTGTTGGGAGATTTACAGCACAAAGATATCTAGTTGATTTGAAGCAGTTCCGAGAAAGTCTAAACATAATCCCCACTTCTCCCTCCTGGCACTTTCCATGTGGGAGATATAGCAGGATGTATATTGGTTTTGAGGACAACTCAATGGACAGTGTAGGGAGAAAAGGTCCTGGCTCCTTGAATGCCGTTTCTGGAGACACTGCGATCAATGTGGGAGATATGTCAAGATGTGTGTTTGTTTTGAGGACGGCTCTCTGGAGAGTCTTAGCAAAGAGGTCACACAGATAATCAGAGCAATTCTCAGAGACACTGAGAACAAGCTCCACAATTCCCTCCTGGCACTTTCCCTGTAGGAGATACCGCAAGACGTTTCTGTACATTGGGCACAGCGCTCTGCACGGTGTTAGCAGAGACTTTCCCGGGACAGTGAAACCCGACATCAGAGACACTGAGAAGAAGCCCCAATGTTCCCTCCAGGCACTTTCAGTGTGGGTGCCTTCTCCACGTGGTTCCTGGTTTCACTGCGGCTCTGAAGAGAACGTTAGCAAAGAGGTAACCGGGACAGTGAAAACAGTACTCAAAGACAGGGAGAGCAAGCTCTCTCTTGGCACTTTGGATGTGGGACATACAGCGAGATGTTTGCTGCTTTTGCGTTTGGCTGTTGGGAGATTTACAGCACAAAGATATCTAGTTGATTTGAAGCAGTTCCGAGAAAGTCTAAACATAATCCCCACTTCTCCCTCCTGGCACTTTCCATGTGGGAGATATAGCAGGATGTATATTGGTTTTGAGGACAACTCAATGGACAGTGTAGGGAGAAAAGGTCCTGGCTCCTTGAATGCCGTTTCTGGAGACACTGCGATCAATGTGGGAGATATGTCAAGATGTGTGTTTGTTTTGAGGACGGCTCTCTGGAGAGTCTTAGCAAAGAGGTCACACAGATAATCAGAGCAATTCTCAGAGACACTGAGAACAAGCTCCACAATTCCCTCCTGGCACTTTCCCTGTAGGAGATACCGCAAGACGTTTCTGTACATTGGGCACAGCGCTCTGCACGGTGTTAGCAGAGACTTTCCCGGGACAGTGAAACCCGACATCAGAGACACTGAGAAGAAGCCCCAATGTTCCCTCCAGGCACTTTCAGTGTGGGTGCCTTCTCCACGTGGTTCCTGGTTTCACTGCGGCTCTGAAGAGAACGTTAGCAAAGAGGTAACCGGGACAGTGAAAACAGTACTCAAAGACAGGGAGAGCAAGCTCTCTCTTGGCACTTTGGATGTGGGACATACAGCGAGATGTTTGCTGCTTTTGCGTTTGGCTGTTGGGAGATTTACAGCACAAAGATATCTAGTTGATTTGAAGCAGTTCCGAGAAAGTCTAAACATAATCCCCACTTCTCCCTCCTGGCACTTTCCATGTGGGAGATATAGCAGGATGTATATTGGTTTTGAGGACAACTCAATGGACAGTGTAGGGAGAAAAGGTCCTGGCTCCTTGAATGCCGTTTCTGGAGACACTGCGATCAATGTGGGAGATATGTCAAGATGTGTGTTTGTTTTGAGGACGGCTCTCTGGAGAGTCTTAGCAAAGAGGTCACACAGATAATCAGAGCAATTCTCAGAGACACTGAGAACAAGCTCCACAATTCCCTCCTGGCACTTTCCCTGTAGGAGATACCGCAAGACGTTTCTGTACATTGGGCACAGCGCTCTGCACGGTGTTAGCAGAGACTTTCCCGGGACAGTGAAACCCGACATCAGAGACACTGAGAAGAAGCCCCAATGTTCCCTCCAGGCACTTTCAGTGTGGGTGCCTTCTCCACGTGGTTCCTGGTTTCACTGCGGCTCTGAAGAGAACGTTAGCAAAGAGGTAACCGGGACAGTGAAAACAGTACTCAAAGACAGGGAGAGCAAGCTCTCTCTTGGCACTTTGGATGTGGGACATACAGCGAGATGTTTGCTGCTTTTGCGTTTGGCTGTTGGGAGATTTACAGCACAAAGATATCTAGTTGATTTGAAGCAGTTCCGAGAAAGTCTAAACATAATCCCCACTTCTCCCTCCTGGCACTTTCCATGTGGGAGATATAGCAGGATGTATATTGGTTTTGAGGACAACTCAATGGACAGTGTAGGGAGAAAAGGTCCTGGCTCCTTGAATGCCGTTTCTGGAGACACTGCGATCAATGTGGGAGATATGTCAAGATGTGTGTTTGTTTTGAGGACGTCTCTCTGGAGAGTCTTAGCAAAGAGGTCACACAGATAATCAGAGCAATTCTCAGAGACACTGAGAACAAGCTCCACAATTCCCTCCTGGCACTTTCCCTGTAGGAGATACCGCAAGACGTTTCTGTACATTGGGCACAGCGCTCTGCACGGTGTTAGCAGAGACTTTCCCGGGACAGTGAAACCCGACATCAGAGACACTGAGAAGAAGCCCCAATGTTCCCTCCAGGCACTTTCAGTGTGGGTGCCTTCTCCACGTGGTTCCTGGTTTCACTGCGGCTCTGAAGAGAACGTTAGCAAAGAGGTAACCGGGACAGTGAAAACAGTACTCAAAGACAGGGAGAGCAAGCTCTCTCTTGGCACTTTGGATGTGGGACATACAGCGAGATGTTTGCTGCTTTTGCGTTTGGCTGTTGGGAGATTTACAGCACAAAGATATCTAGTTGATTTGAAGCAGTTCCGAGAAAGTCTAAACATAATCCCCACTTCTCCCTCCTGGCACTTTCCATGTGGGAGATATAGCAGGATGTATATTGGTTTTGAGGACAACTCAATGGACAGTGTAGGGAGAAAAGGTCCTGGCTCCTTGAATGCCGTTTCTGGAGACACTGCGATCAATGTGGGAGATATGTCAAGATGTGTGTTTGTTTTGAGGACGTCTCTCTGGAGAGTCTGAGCAAAGAGGTCACACAGATAATCAGAGCAATTCTCAGAGACACTGAGAACAAGCTCCACAATTCCCTCCTGGCACTTTCCCTGTAGGAGATACCGCAAGACGTTTCTGTACATTGGGCACAGCGCTCTGCACGGTGTTAGCAGAGACTTTCCCGGGACAGTGAAACCCGACATCAGAGACACTGAGAAGAAGCCCCAATGTTCCCTCCAGGCACTTTCAGTGTGGGTGCCTTCTCCACGTGGTTCCTGGTTTCACTGCAGCTCTGAAGAGAACGTTAGCAAAGAGGTAACCGGGACAGTGAAAACAGTACTCAAAGACAGGGAGAGCAAGCTCTCTCTTGGCACTTTGGATGTGGGACATACAGCGAGATGTTTGCTGCTTTTGCGTTTGGCTGTTGGGAGATTTACAGCACAAAGATATCTAGTTGATTTGAAGCAGTTCCGAGAAAGTCTAAACATAATCCCCACTTCTCCCTCCTGGCACTTTCCATGTGGGAGATATAGCAGGATGTATATTGGTTTTGAGGACAACTCAATGGACAGTGTAGGGAGAAAAGGTCCTGGCTCCTTGAATGCCGTTTCTGGAGACACTGCGATCAATGTGGGAGATATGTCAAGATGTGTGTTTGTTTTGAGGACGTCTCTCTGGAGAGTCTGAGCAAAGAGGTCACACAGATAATCAGAGCAATTCTCAGAGACACTGAGAACAAGCTCCACAATTCCCTCCTGGCACTTTCCCTGTAGGAGATACCGCAAGACGTTTCTGTACATTGGGCACAGCGCTCTGCACGGTGTTAGCAGAGACTTTCCCGGGACAGTGAAACCCGACATCAGAGACACTGAGAAGAAGCCCCAATGTTCCCTCCAGGCACTTTCAGTGTGGGTGCCTTCTCCACGTGGTTCCTGGTTTCACTGCAGCTCTGAAGAGAACGTTAGCAAAGAGGTAACCGGGACAGTGAAAACAGTACTCAAAGACAGGGAGAGCAAGCTCTCTCTTGGCACTTTGGATGTGGGACATACAGCGAGATGTTTGCTGCTTTTGCGTTTGGCTGTTGGGAGATTTACAGCACAAAGGTATCTAGTTGATTTGAAGCAGTTCCGAGAAAGTCTAAACATAATCCCCACTTCTCCCTCCTGGCACTTTCCATGTGGGAGATATAGCAGGATGTATATTGGTTTTGAGGACAACTCAATGGACAGTGTAGGGAGAAAAGGTCCTGGCTCCTTGAATGCCGTTTCTGGAGACACTGCGATCAATGTGGGAGATATGTCAAGATGTGTGTTTGTTTTGAGGACGGCTCTCTGGAGAGTCTGAGCAAAGAGGTCACACAGATAATCAGAGCAATTCTCAGAGACACTGAGAACAAGCTCCACAATTCCCTCCTGGCACTTTCCCTGTAGGAGATACCGCAAGACGTTTCTGTACATTGGGCACAGCGCTCTGCACGGTGTTAGCAGAGACTTTCCCGGGACAGTGAAACCCGACATCAGAGACACTGAGAAGAAGCCCCAATGTTCCCTCCAGGCACTTTCAGTGTGGGTGCCTTCTCCACGTGGTTCCTGGTTTCACTGCGGCTCTGAAGAGAACGTTAGCAAAGAGGTAACCGGGACAGTGAAAACAGTACTCAAAGACAGGGAGAGCAAGCTCTCTCTTGGCACTTTGGATGTGGGACATACAGCGAGATGTTTGCTGCTTTTGCGTTTGGCTGTTGGGAGATTTACAGCACAAAGATATCTAGTTGATTTGAAGCAGTTCCGAGAAAGTCTAAACATAATCCCCACTTCTCCCTCCTGGCACTTTCCATGTGGGAGATATAGCAGGATGTAGATTGGTTTTGAGGACAACTCAATGGACAGTGTAGGGAGAAAAGGTCCTGGCTCCTTGAATGCCGTTTCTGGAGACACTGCGATCAATGTGGGAGATATGTCAAGATGTGTGTTTGTTTTGAGGACGTCTCTCTGGAGAGTCTTAGCAAAGAGGTCACAGGGATAATCAGAGCAATTCTCAGAGACACTGAGAACAAGCTCCACAATTCCCTCCTGGCACTTTCCCTGTAGGAGATACCGCAAGACCTTTCTGTACATTGGGCACAGCGCTCTGCACGGTGTTAGCAGAGACTTTCCCGGGACAGTGAAACCCTATGTCAGAGACACTGAGAAGAAGCCCCAATGTTCCCTCCAGGCACTTTCAGTGTGGGTGCCTTCTCCACGTGGTTCCTGGTTTCACTGCAGCTCTGAAGAGAACGTTAGCAAAGAGGTAACCGGGACAGTGAAAACAGTACTCAAAGACAGGGAGAGCAAGCTCTCTCTTGGCACTTTGGATGTGGGACATACAGCGAGATGTTTGCTGCTTTTGCGTTTGGCTGTTGGGAGATTTACAGCACAAAGATATCTAGTTGATTTGAAGCAGTTCCGAGAAAGTCTAAACATAATCCCCACTTCTCCCTCCTGGCACTTTCCATGTGGGAGATATAGCAGGATGTATATTGGTTTTGAGGACAACTCAATGGACAGTGTAGGGAGAAAACCTCCTGGCTCCTTGAATGCCGTTTCTGGAGACACTGCGATCAATGTGGGAGATATGTCAAGATGTGTGTTTGTTTTGAGGACGTCTCTCTGGAGAGTCTTAGCAAAGAGGTCACACAGATAATCAGAGCAATTCTCAGAGACACTGAGAACAAGCTCCACAATTCCCTCCTGGCACTTTCCCTGTAGGAGATACCGCAAGACGTTTCTGTACATTGGGCACAGCGCTCTGCACGGTGTTAGCAGAGACTTTCCCGGGACAGTGAAACCCGACATCAGAGACACTGAGAAGAAGCCCCAATGTTCCCTCCAGGCACTTTCAGTGTGGGTGCCTTCTCCACGTGGTTCCTGGTTTCACTGCGGCTCTGAAGAGAACGTTAGCAAAGAGGTAACCGGGACAGTGAAAACAGTACTCAAAGACAGGGAGAGCAAGCTCTCTCTTGGCACTTTGGATGTGGGACATACAGCGAGATGTTTGCTGCTTTTGCGTTTGGCTGTTGGGAGATTTACAGCACAAAGATATCTAGTTGATTTGAAGCAGTTCCGAGAAAGTCTAAACATAATCCCCACTTCTCCCTCCTGGCACTTTCCATGTGGGAGATATAGCAGGATGTATATTGGTTTTGAGGACAACTCAATGGACAGTGTAGGGAGAAAACCTCCTGGCTCCTTGAATGCCGTTTCTGGAGACACTGCGATCAATGTGGGAGATATGTCAAGATGTGTGTTTGTTTTGAGGACGTCTCTCTGGAGAGTCTGAGCAAAGAGGTCACACAGATAATCAGAGCAATTCTCAGAGACACTGAGAACAAGCTCCACAATTCCCTCCTGGCACTTTCCCTGTAGGAGATACCGCAAGACGTTTCTGTACATTGGGCACAGCGCTCTGCACGGTGTTAGCAGAGACTTTCCCGGGACAGTGAAACCCGACATCAGAGACACTGAGAAGAAGCCCCAATGTTCCCTCCAGGCACTTTCAGTGTGGGTGCCTTCTCCACGTGGTTCCTGGTTTCACTGCGGCTCTGAAGAGAACGTTAGCAAAGAGGTAACCGGGACAGTGAAAACAGTACTCAAAGACAGGGAGAGCAAGCTCTCTCTTGGCACTTTGGATGTGGGACATACAGCGAGATGTTTGCTGCTTTTGCGTTTGGCTGTTGGGAGATTTACAGCACAAAGATATCTAGTTGATTTGAAGCAGTTCCGAGAAAGTCTAAACATAATCCCCACTTCTCCCTCCTGGCACTTTCCATGTGGGAGATATAGCAGGATGTATATTGGTTTTGAGGACAACTCAATGGACAGTGTAGGGAGAAAAGGTCCTGGCTCCTTGAATGCCGTTTCTGGAGACACTGCGATCAATGTGGGAGATATGTCAAGATGTGTGTTTGTTTTGAGGACGTCTCTCTGGAGAGTCTGAGCAAAGAGGTCACACAGATAATCAGAGCAATTCTCAGAGACACTGAGAACAAGCTCCACAATTCCCTCCTGGCACTTTCCCTGTAGGAGATACCGCAAGACGTTTCTGTACATTGGGCACAGCGCTCTGCACGGTGTTAGCAGAGACTTTCCCGGGACAGTGAAACCCGACATCAGAGACACTGAGAAGAAGCCCCAATGTTCCCTCCAGGCACTTTCAGTGTGGGTGCTTTCTCCACGTGGTTCCTGGTTTCACTGCAGCTCTGAAGAGAACGTTAGCAAAGAGGTAACCGGGACAGTGAAAACAGTACTCAAAGACAGGGAGAGCAAGCTCTCTCTTGGCACTTTGGATGTGGGACATACAGCGAGATGTTTGCTGCTTTTGCGTTTGGCTGTTGGGAGATTTACAGCACAAAGATATCTAGTTGATTTGAAGCAGTTCCGAGAAAGTCTAAACATAATCCCCACTTCTCCCTCCTGGCACTTTCCATGTGGGAGATATAGCAGGATGTATATTGGTTTTGAGGACAACTCAATGGACAGTGTAGGGAGAAAAGGTCCTGGCTCCTTGAATGCCGTTTCTGGAGACACTGCGATCAATGTGGGAGATATGTCAAGATGTGTGTTTGTTTTGAGGACGGCTCTCTGGAGAGTCTGAGCAAAGAGGTCACACAGATAATCAGAGCAATTCTCAGAGACACTGAGAACAAGCTCCACAATTCCCTCCTGGCACTTTCCCTGTAGGAGATACCGCAAGACGTTTCTGTACATTGGGCACAGCGCTCTGCACGGTGTTAGCAGAGACTTTCCCGGGACAGTGAAACCCGACATCAGAGACACTGAGAAGAAGCCCCAATGTTCCCTCCAGGCACTTTCAGTGTGGGTGCCTTCTCCACGTGGTTCCTGGTTTCACTGCGGCTCTGAAGAGAACGTTAGCAAAGAGGTAACCGGGACAGTGAAAACAGTACTCAAAGACAGGGAGAGCAAGCTCTCTCTTGGCACTTTGGATGTGGGACATACAGCGAGATGTTTGCTGCTTTTGCGTTTGGCTGTTGGGAGATTTACAGCACAAAGATATCTAGTTGATTTGAAGCAGTTCCGAGAAAGTCTAAACATAATCCCCACTTCTCCCTCCTGGCACTTTCCATGTGGGAGATATAGCAGGATGTAGATTGGTTTTGAGGACAACTCAATGGACAGTGTAGGGAGAAAAGGTCCTGGCTCCTTGAATGCCGTTTCTGGAGACACTGCGATCAATGTGGGAGATATGTCAAGATGTGTGTTTGTTTTGAGGACGGCTCTCTGGAGAGTCTTAGCAAAGAGGTCACAGGGATAATCAGAGCAATTCTCAGAGACACTGAGAACAAGCTCCACAATTCCCTCCTGGCACTTTCCCTGTAGGAGATACCGCAAGACGTTTCTGTACATTGGGCACAGCGCTCTGCATGGTGTTAGCAGAGACTTTCCCGGGACAGTGAAACCCTATGTCAGAGACACTGAGAAGAAGCCCCAATGTTCCCTCCAGGCACTTTCAGTGTGGGTGCCTTCTCCACGTGGTTCCTGGTTTCACTGCGGCTCTGAAGAGAACGTTAGCAAAGAGGTAACCGGGACAGTGAAAACAGTACTCAAAGACAGGGAGAGCAAGCTCTCTCTTGGCACTTTGGATGTGGGACATACAGCGAGATGTTTGCTGCTTTTGCGTTTGGCTGTTGGGAGATTTACAGCACAAAGATATCTAGTTGATTTGAAGCAGTTCCGAGAAAGTCTAAACATAATCCCCACTTCTCCCTCCTGGCACTTTCCATGTGGGAGATATAGCAGGATGTATATTGGTTTTGAGGACAACTCAATGGACAGTGTAGGGAGAAAAGGTCCTGGCTCCTTGAATGCCGTTTCTGGAGACACTGCGATCAATGTGGGAGATATGTCAAGATGTGTGTTTGTTTTGAGGACGGCTCTCTGGAGAGTCTGAGCAAAGAGGTCACACAGATAATCAGAGCAATTCTCAGAGACACTGAGAACAAGCTCCACAATTCCCTCCTGGCACTTTCCCTGTAGGAGATACCGCAAGACGTTTCTGTACATTGGGCACAGCGCTCTGCACGGTGTTAGCAGAGACTTTCCCGGGACAGTGAAACCCGACATCAGAGACACTGAGAAGAAGCCCCAATGTTCCCTCCAGGCACTTTCAGTGTGGGTGCCTTCTCCACGTGGTTCCTGGTTTCACTGCGGCTCTGAAGAGAACGTTAGCAAAGAGGTAACCGGGACAGTGAAAACAGTACTCAAAGACAGGGAGAGCAAGCTCTCTCTTGGCACTTTGGATGTGGGACATACAGCGAGATGTTTGCTGCTTTTGCGTTTGGCTGTTGGGAGATTTACAGCACAAAGATATCTAGTTGATTTGAAGCAGTTCCGAGAAAGTCTAAACATAATCCCCACTTCTCCCTCCTGGCACTTTCCATGTGGGAGATATAGCAGGATGTAGATTGGTTTTGAGGACAACTCAATGGACAGTGTAGGGAGAAAAGGTCCTGGCTCCTTGAATGCCGTTTCTGGAGACACTGCGATCAATGTGGGAGATATGTCAAGATGTGTGTTTGTTTTGAGGACGTCTCTCTGGAGAGTCTTAGCAAAGAGGTCACAGGGATAATCAGAGCAATTCTCAGAGACACTGAGAACAAGCTCCACAATTCCCTCCTGGCACTTTCCCTGTAGGAGATACCGCAAGACCTTTCTGTACATTGGGCACAGCGCTCTGCACGGTGTTAGCAGAGACTTTCCCGGGACAGTGAAACCCTATGTCAGAGACACTGAGAAGAAGCCCCAATGTTCCCTCCAGGCACTTTCAGTGTGGGTGCCTTCTCCACGTGGTTCCTGGTTTCACTGCGGCTCTGAAGAGAACGTTAGCAAAGAGGTAACCGGGACAGTGAAAACAGTACTCAAAGACAGGGAGAGCAAGCTCTCTCTTGGCACTTTGGATGTGGGACATACAGCGAGATGTTTGCTGCTTTTGCGTTTGGCTGTTGGGAGATTTACAGCACAAAGATATCTAGTTGATTTGAAGCAGTTCCGAGAAAGTCTAAACATAATCCCCACTTCTCCCTCCTGGCACTTTCCATGTGGGAGATATAGCAGGATGTATATTGGTTTTGAGGACAACTCAATGGACAGTGTAGGGAGAAAAGGTCCTGGCTCCTTGAATGCCGTTTCTGGAGACACTGCGATCAATGTGGGAGATATGTCAAGATGTGTGTTTGTTTTGAGGACGTCTCTCTGGAGAGTCTTAGCAAAGAGGTCACAGGGATAATCAGAGCAATTCTCAGAGACACTGAGAACAAGCTCCACAATTCCCTCCTGGCACTTTCCCTGTAGGAGATACCGCAAGACGTTTCTGTACATTGGGCACAGCGCTCTGCACGGTGTTAGCAGAGACTTTCCCGGGACAGTGAAACCCTATGTCAGAGACACTGAGAAGAAGCCCCAATGTTCCCTCCAGGCACTTTCAGTGTGGGTGCCTTCTCCACGTGGTTCCTGGTTTCACTGCGGCTCTGAAGAGAACGTTAGCAAAGAGGTAACCGGGACAGTGAAAACAGTACTCAAAGACAGGGAGAGCAAGCTCTCTCTTGGCACTTTGGATGTGGGACATACAGCGAGATGTTTGCTGCTTTTGCGTTTGGCTGTTGGGAGATTTACAGCACAAAGATATCTAGTTGATTTGAAGCAGTTCCGAGAAAGTCTAAACATAATCCCCACTTCTCCCTCCTGGCACTTTCCATGTGGGAGATATAGCAGGATGTAGATTGGTTTTGAGGACAACTCAATGGACAGTGTAGGGAGAAAAGGTCCTGGCTCCTTGAATGCCGTTTCTGGAGACACTGCGATCAATGTGGGAGATATGTCAAGATGTGTGTTTGTTTTGAGGACGTCTCTCTGGAGAGTCTGAGCAAAGAGGTCACAGGGATAATCAGAGCAATTCTCAGAGACACTGAGAACAAGCTCCACAATTCCCTCCTGGCACTTTCCCTGTAGGAGATACCGCAAGACGTTTCTGTACATTGGGCACAGCGCTCTGCACGGTGTTAGCAGAGACTTTCCCGGGACAGTGAAACCCGACATCAGAGACACTGAGAAGAAGCCCCAATGTTCCCTCCAGGCACTTTCAGTGTGGGTGCTTTCTCCACGTGGTTCCTGGTTTCACTGCAGCTCTGAAGAGAACGTTAGCAAAGAGGTAACCGGGACAGTGAAAACAGTACTCAAAGACAGGGAGAGCAAGCTCTCTCTTGGCACTTTGGATGTGGGACATACAGCGAGATGTTTGCTGCTTTTGCGTTTGGCTGTTGGGAGATTTACAGCACAAAGATATCTAGTTGATTTGAAGCAGTTCCGAGAAAGTCTAAACATAATCCCCACTTCTCCCTCCTGGCACTTTCCATGTGGGAGATATAGCAGGATGTATATTGGTTTTGAGGACAACTCAATGGACAGTGTAGGGAGAAAAGGTCCTGGCTCCTTGAATGCCGTTTCTGGAGACACTGCGATCAATGTGGGAGATATGTCAAGATGTGTGTTTGTTTTGAGGACGTCTCTCTGGAGAGTCTGAGCAAAGAGGTCACACAGATAATCAGAGCAATTCTCAGAGACACTGAGAACAAGCTCCACAATTCCCTCCTGGCACTTTCCCTGTAGGAGATACCGCAAGACGTTTCTGTACATTGGGCACAGCGCTCTGCACGGTGTTAGCAGAGACTTTCCCGGGACAGTGAAACCCGACATCAGAGACACTGAGAAGAAGCCCCAATGTTCCCTCCAGGCACTTTCAGTGTGGGTGCCTTCTCCACGTGGTTCCTGGTTTCACTGCAGCTCTGAAGAGAACGTTAGCAAAGAGGTAACCGGGACAGTGAAAACAGTACTCAAAGACAGGGAGAGCAAGCTCTCTCTTGGCACTTTGGATGTGGGACATACAGCGAGATGTTTGCTGCTTTTGCGTTTGGCTGTTGGGAGATTTACAGCACAAAGATATCTAGTTGATTTGAAGCAGTTCCGAGAAAGTCTAAACATAATCCCCACTTCTCCCTCCTGGCACTTTCCATGTGGGAGATATAGCAGGATGTATATTGGTTTTGAGGACAACTCAATGGACAGTGTAGGGAGAAAAGGTCCTGGCTCCTTGAATGCCGTTTCTGGAGACACTGCGATCAATGTGGGAGATATGTCAAGATGTGTGTTTGTTTTGAGGACGGCTCTCTGGAGAGTCTGAGCAAAGAGGTCACAGGGATAATCAGAGCAATTCTCAGAGACACTGAGAACAAGCTCCACAATTCCCTCCTGGCACTTTCCCTGTAGGAGATACCGCAAGACGTTTCTGTACATTGGGCACAGCGCTCTGCACGGTGTTAGCAGAGACTTTCCCGGGACAGTGAAACCCGACATCAGAGACACTGAGAAGAAGCCCCAATGTTCCCTCCAGGCACTTTCAGTGTGGGTGCCTTCTCCACGTGGTTCCTGGTTTCACTGCGGCTCTGAAGAGAACGTTAGCAAAGAGGTAACCGGGACAGTGAAAACAGTACTCAAAGACAGGGAGAGCAAGCTCTCTCTTGGCACTTTGGATGTGGGACATACAGCGAGATGTTTGCTGCTTTTGCGTTTGGCTGTTGGGAGATTTACAGCACAAAGATATCTAGTTGATTTGAAGCAGTTCCGAGAAAGTCTAAACATAATCCCCACTTCTCCCTCCTGGCACTTTCCATGTGGGAGATATAGCAGGATGTAGATTGGTTTTGAGGACAACTCAATGGACAGTGTAGGGAGAAAAGGTCCTGGCTCCTTGAATGCCGTTTCTGGAGACACTGCGATCAATGTGGGAGATATGTCAAGATGTGTGTTTGTTTTGAGGACGTCTCTCTGGAGAGTCTTAGCAAAGAGGTCACAGGGATAATCAGAGCAATTCTCAGAGACACTGAGAACAAGCTCCACAATTCCCTCCTGGCACTTTCCCTGTAGGAGATACCGCAAGACCTTTCTGTACATTGGGCACAGCGCTCTGCACGGTGTTAGCAGAGACTTTCCCGGGACAGTGAAACCCTATGTCAGAGACACTGAGAAGAAGCCCCAATGTTCCCTCCAGGCACTTTCAGTGTGGGTGCCTTCTCCACGTGGTTCCTGGTTTCACTGCGGCTCTGAAGAGAACGTTAGCAAAGAGGTAACCGGGACAGTGAAAACAGTACTCAAAGACAGGGAGAGCAAGCTCTCTCTTGGCACTTTGGATGTGGGACATACAGCGAGATGTTTGCTGCTTTTGCGTTTGGCTGTTGGGAGATTTACAGCACAAAGATATCTAGTTGATTTGAAGCAGTTCCGAGAAAGTCTAAACATAATCCCCACTTCTCCCTCCTGGCACTTTCCATGTGGGAGATATAGCAGGATGTATATTGGTTTTGAGGACAACTCAATGGACAGTGTAGGGAGAAAAGGTCCTGGCTCCTTGAATGCCGTTTCTGGAGACACTGCGATCAATGTGGGAGATATGTCAAGATGTGTGTTTGTTTTGAGGACGTCTCTCTGGAGAGTCTGAGCAAAGAGGTCACACAGATAATCAGAGCAATTCTCAGAGACACTGAGAACAAGCTCCACAATTCCCTCCTGGCACTTTCCCTGTAGGAGATACCGCAAGACGTTTCTGTACATTGGGCACAGCGCTCTGCACGGTGTTAGCAGAGACTTTCCCGGGACAGTGAAACCCGACATCAGAGACACTGAGAAGAAGCCCCAATGTTCCCTCCAGGCACTTTCAGTGTGGGTGCCTTCTCCACGTGGTTCCTGGTTTCACTGCAGCTCTGAAGAGAACGTTAGCAATGAGGTAACCGGGACAGTGAAAACAGTACTCAAAGACAGGGAGAGCAAGCTCTCTCTTGGCACTTTGGATGTGGGACATACAGCGAGATGTTTGCTGCTTTTGCGTTTGGCTGTTGGGAGATTTACAGCACAAAGATATCTAGTTGATTTGAAGCAGTTCCGAGAAAGTCTAAACATAATCCCCACTTCTCCCTCCTGGCACTTTCCATGTGGGAGATATAGCAGGATGTATATTGGTTTTGAGGACAACTCAATGGACAGTGTAGGGAGAAAAGGTCCTGGCTCCTTGAATGCCGTTTCTGGAGACACTGCGATCAATGTGGGAGATATGTCAAGATGTGTGTTTGTTTTGAGGACGGCTCTCTGGAGAGTCTTAGCAAAGAGGTCACACAGATAATCAGAGCAATTCTCAGAGACACTGAGAACAAGCTCCACAATTCCCTCCTGGCACTTTCCCTGTAGGAGATACCGCAAGACGTTTCTGTACATTGGGCACAGCGCTCTGCACGGTGTTAGCAGAGACTTTCCCGGGACAGTGAAACCCGACATCAGAGACACTGAGAAGAAGCCCCAATGTTCCCTCCAGGCACTTTCAGTGTGGGTGCCTTCTCCACGTGGTTCCTGGTTTCACTGCGGCTCTGAAGAGAACGTTAGCAAAGAGGTAACCGGGACAGTGAAAACAGTACTCAAAGACAGGGAGAGCAAGCTCTCTCTTGGCACTTTGGATGTGGGACATACAGCGAGATGTTTGCTGCTTTTGCGTTTGGCTGTTGGGAGATTTACAGCACAAAGATATCTAGTTGATTTGAAGCAGTTCCGAGAAAGTCTAAACATAATCCCCACTTCTCCCTCCTGGCACTTTCCATGTGGGAGATATAGCAGGATGTATATTGGTTTTGAGGACAACTCAATGGACAGTGTAGGGAGAAAAGGTCCTGGCTCCTTGAATGCCGTTTCTGGAGACACTGCGATCAATGTGGGAGATATGTCAAGATGTGTGTTTGTTTTGAGGACGTCTCTCTGGAGAGTCTGAGCAAAGAGGTCACACAGATAATCAGAGCAATTCTCAGAGACACTGAGAACAAGCTCCACAATTCCCTCCTGGCACTTTCCCTGTAGGAGATACCGCAAGACGTTTCTGTACATTGGGCACAGCGCTCTGCACGGTGTTAGCAGAGACTTTCCCGGGACAGTGAAACCCGACATCAGAGACACTGAGAAGAAGCCCCAATGTTCCCTCCAGGCACTTTCAGTGTGGGTGCCTTCTCCACGTGGTTCCTGGTTTCACTGCGGCTCTGAAGAGAACGTTAGCAAAGAGGTAACCGGGACAGTGAAAACAGTACTCAAAGACAGGGAGAGCAAGCTCTCTCTTGGCACTTTGGATGTGGGACATACAGCGAGATGTTTGCTGCTTTTGCGTTTGGCTGTTGGGAGATTTACAGCACAAAGATATCTAGTTGATTTGAAGCAGTTCCGAGAAAGTCTAAACATAATCCCCACTTCTCCCTCCTGGCACTTTCCATGTGGGAGATATAGCAGGATGTAGATTGGTTTTGAGGACAACTCAATGGACAGTGTAGGGAGAAAAGGTCCTGGCTCCTTGAATGCCGTTTCTGGAGACACTGCGATCAATGTGGGAGATATGTCAAGATGTGTGTTTGTTTTGAGGACGTCTCTCTGGAGAGTCTTAGCAAAGAGGTCACAGGGATAATCAGAGCAATTCTCAGAGACACTGAGAACAAGCTCCACAATTCCCTCCTGGCACTTTCCCTGTAGGAGATACCGCAAGACGTTTCTGTACATTGGGCACAGCGCTCTGCACGGTGTTAGCAGAGACTTTCCCGGGACAGTGAAACCCTATGTCAGAGACACTGAGAAGAAGCCCCAATGTTCCCTCCAGGCACTTTCAGTGTGGGTGCCTTCTCCACGTGGTTCCTGGTTTCACTGCGGCTCTGAAGAGAACGTTAGCAAAGAGGTAACCGGGACAGTGAAAACAGTACTCAAAGACAGGGAGAGCAAGCTCTCTCTTGGCACTTTGGATGTGGGACATACAGCGAGATGTTTGCTGCTTTTGCGTTTGGCTGTTGGGAGATTTACAGCACAAAGATATCTAGTTGATTTGAAGCAGTTCCGAGAAAGTCTAAACATAATCCCCACTTCTCCCTCCTGGCACTTTCCATGTGGGAGATATAGCAGGATGTATATTGGTTTTGAGGACAACTCAATGGACAGTGTAGGGAGAAAAGGTCCTGGCTCCTTGAATGCCGTTTCTGGAGACACTGCGATCAATGTGGGAGATATGTCAAGATGTGTGTTTGTTTTGAGGACGGCTCTCTGGAGAGTCTGAGCAAAGAGGTCACACAGATAATCAGAGCAATTCTCAGAGACACTGAGAACAAGCTCCACAATTCCCTCCTGGCACTTTCCCTGTAGGAGATACCGCAAGACGTTTCTGTACATTGGGCACAGCGCTCTGCACGGTGTTAGCAGAGACTTTCCCGGGACAGTGAAACCCTATGTCAGAGACACTGAGAAGAAGCCCCAATGTTCCCTCCAGGCACTTTCAGTGTGGGTGGCTTCTCCACGTGGTTCCTGGTTTCACTGCGGCTCTGAAGAGAACGTTAGCAAAGAGGTAACCGGGACAGTGAAAACAGTACTCAAAGACAGGGAGAGCAAGCTCTCTCTTGGCACTTTGGATGTGGGACATACAGCGAGATGTTTGCTGCTTTTGCGTTTGGCTGTTGGGAGATTTACAGCACAAAGATATCTAGTTGATTTGAAGCAGTTCCGAGAAAGTCTAAACATAATCCCCACTTCTCCCTCCTGGCACTTTCCATGTGGGAGATATAGCAGGATGTAGATTGGTTTTGAGGACAACTCAATGGACAGTGTAGGGAGAAAAGGTCCTGGCTCCTTGAATGCCGTTTCTGGAGACACTGCGATCAATGTGGGAGATATGTCAAGATGTGTGTTTGTTTTGAGGACGGCTCTCTGGAGAGTCTTAGCAAAGAGGTCACAGGGATAATCAGAGCAATTCTCAGAGACACTGAGAACAAGCTCCGCAATTCCCTCCTGGCACTTTCCCTGTAGGAGATACCGCAAGACGTTTCTGTACATTGGGCACAGCGCTCTGCACGGTGTTAGCAGAGACTTTCCCGGGACAGTGAAACCCGACATCAGAGACACTGAGAAGAAGCCCCAATGTTCCCTCCAGGCACTTTCAGTGTGGGTGCCTTCTCCACGTGGTTCCTGGTTTCACTGCGGCTCTGAAGAGAACGTTAGCAAAGAGGTAACCGGGACACTGAAAACAGTACTCAAAGACAGGGAGAGCAAGCTCTCTCTTGGCACTTTGGATGTGGGACATACAGCGAGATGTTTGCTGCTTTTGCGTTTGGCTGTTGGGAGATTTACAGCACAAAGATATCTAGTTGATTTGAAGCAGTTCCGAGAAAGTCTAAACATAATCCCCACTTCTCCCTCCTGGCACTTTCCATGTGGGAGATATAGCAGGATGTATATTGGTTTTGAGGACAACTCAATGGACAGTGTAGGGAGAAAAGGTCCTGGCTCCTTGAATGCCGTTTCTGGAGACACTGCGATCAATGTGGGAGATATGTCAAGATGTGTGTTTGTTTTGAGGACGTCTCTCTGGAGAGTCTTAGCAAAGAGGTCACACAGATAATCAGAGCAATTCTCAGAGACACTGAGAACAAGCTCCACAATTCCCTCCTGGCACTTTCCCTGTAGGAGATACCGCAAGACGTTTCTGTACATTGGGCACAGCGCTCTGCACGGTGTTAGCAGAGACTTTCCCGGGACAGTGAAACCCGACATCAGAGACACTGAGAAGAAGCCCCAATGTTCCCTCCAGGCACTTTCAGTGTGGGTGCCTTCTCCACGTGGTTCCTGGTTTCACTGCGGCTCTGAAGAGAACGTTAGCAAAGAGGTAACCGGGACAGTGAAAACAGTACTCAAAGACAGGGAGAGCAAGCTCTCTCTTGGCACTTTGGATGTGGGACATACAGCGAGATGTTTGCTGCTTTTGCGTTTGGCTGTTGGGAGATTTACAGCACAAAGATATCTAGTTGATTTGAAGCAGTTCCGAGAAAGTCTAAACATAATCCCCACTTCTCCCTCCTGGCACTTTCCATGTGGGAGATATAGCAGGATGTATATTGGTTTTGAGGACAACTCAATGGACAGTGTAGGGAGAAAAGGTCCTGGCTCCTTGAATGCCGTTTCTGGAGACACTGCGATCAATGTGGGAGATATGTCAAGATGTGTGTTTGTTTTGAGGACGGCTCTCTGGAGAGTCTTAGCAAAGAGGTCACACAGATAATCAGAGCAATTCTCAGAGACACTGAGAACAAGCTCCACAATTCCCTCCTGGCACTTTCCCTGTAGGAGATACCGCAAGACGTTTCTGTACATTGGGCACAGCGCTCTGCACGGTGTTAGCAGAGACTTTCCCGGGACAGTGAAACCCGACATCAGAGACACTGAGAAGAAGCCCCAATGTTCCCTCCAGGCACTTTCAGTGTGGGTGCCTTCTCCACGTGGTTCCTGGTTTCACTGCGGCTCTGAAGAGAACGTTAGCAAAGAGGTAACCGGGACAGTGAAAACAGTACTCAAAGACAGGGAGAGCAAGCTCTCTCTTGGCACTTTGGATGTGGGACATACAGCGAGATGTTTGCTGCTTTTGCGTTTGGCTGTTGGGAGATTTACAGCACAAAGATATCTAGTTGATTTGAAGCAGTTCCGAGAAAGTCTAAACATAATCCCCACTTCTCCCTCCTGGCACTTTCCATGTGGGAGATATAGCAGGATGTATATTGGTTTTGAGGACAACTCAATGGACAGTGTAGGGAGAAAAGGTCCTGGCTCCTTGAATGCCGTTTCTGGAGACACTGCGATCAATGTGGGAGATATGTCAAGATGTGTGTTTGTTTTGAGGACGTCTCTCTGGAGAGTCTTAGCAAAGAGGTCACACAGATAATCAGAGCAATTCTCAGAGACACTGAGAACAAGCTCCACAATTCCCTCCTGGCACTTTCCCTGTAGGAGATACCGCAAGACGTTTCTGTACATTGGGCACAGCGCTCTGCACGGTGTTAGCAGAGACTTTCCCGGGACAGTGAAACCCGACATCAGAGACACTGAGAAGAAGCCCCAATGTTCCCTCCAGGCACTTTCAGTGTGGGTGCCTTCTCCACGTGGTTCCTGGTTTCACTGCGGCTCTGAAGAGAACGTTAGCAAAGAGGTAACCGGGACAGTGAAAACAGTACTCAAAGACAGGGAGAGCAAGCTCTCTCTTGGCACTTTGGATGTGGGACATACAGCGAGATGTTTGCTGCTTTTGCGTTTGGCTGTTGGGAGATTTACAGCACAAAGATATCTAGTTGATTTGAAGCAGTTCCGAGAAAGTCTAAACATAATCCCCACTTCTCCCTCCTGGCACTTTCCATGTGGGAGATATAGCAGGATGTATATTGGTTTTGAGGACAACTCAATGGACAGTGTAGGGAGAAAAGGTCCTGGCTCCTTGAATGCCGTTTCTGGAGACACTGCGATCAATGTGGGAGATATGTCAAGATGTGTGTTTGTTTTGAGGACGGCTCTCTGGAGAGTCTGAGCAAAGAGGTCACACAGATAATCAGAGCAATTCTCAGAGACACTGAGAACAAGCTCCACAATTCCCTCCTGGCACTTTCCCTGTAGGAGATACCGCAAGACGTTTCTGTACATTGGGCACAGCGCTCTGCACGGTGTTAGCAGAGACTTTCCCGGGACAGTGAAACCCGACATCAGAGACACTGAGAAGAAGCCCCAATGTTCCCTCCAGGCACTTTCAGTGTGGGTGCTTTCTCCACGTGGTTCCTGGTTTCACTGCAGCTCTGAAGAGAACGTTAGCAAAGAGGTAACCGGGACAGTGAAAACAGTACTCAAAGACAGGGAGAGCAAGCTCTCTCTTGGCACTTTGGATGTGGGACATACAGCGAGATGTTTGCTGCTTTTGCGTTTGGCTGTTGGGAGATTTACAGCACAAAGATATCTAGTTGATTTGAAGCAGTTCCGAGAAAGTCTAAACATAATCCCCACTTCTCCCTCCTGGCACTTTCCATGTGGGAGATATAGCAGGATGTATATTGGTTTTGAGGACAACTCAATGGACAGTGTAGGGAGAAAAGGTCCTGGCTCCTTGAATGCCGTTTCTGGAGACACTGCGATCAATGTGGGAGATATGTCAAGATGTGTGTTTGTTTTGAGGACGTCTCTCTGGAGAGTCTGAGCAAAGAGGTCACAGGGATAATCAGAGCAATTCTCAGAGACACTGAGAACAAGCTCCACAATTCCCTCCTGGCACTTTCCCTGTAGGAGATACCGCAAGACGTTTCTGTACATTGGGCACAGCGCTCTGCACGGTGTTAGCAGAAACTTTCCCGGGACAGTGAAACCCGACATCAGAGACACTGAGAAGAAGCCCCAATGTTCCCTCCAGGCACTTTCAGTGTGGGTGCCTTCTCCACGTGGTTCCTGGTTTCACTGCAGCTCTGAAGAGAACGTTAGCAAAGAGGTAACCGGGACAGTGAAAACAGTACTCAAAGACAGGGAGAGCAAGCTCTCTCTTGGCACTTTGGATGTGGGACATACAGCGAGATGTTTGCTGCTTTTGCGTTTGGCTGTTGGGAGATTTACAGCACAAAGATATCTAGTTGATTTGAAGCAGTTCCGAGAAAGTCTAAACATAATCCCCACTTCTCCCTCCTGGCACTTTCCATGTGGGAGATATAGCAGGATGTATATTGGTTTTGAGGACAACTCAATGGACAGTGTAGGGAGAAAAGGTCCTGGCTCCTTGAATGCCGTTTCTGGAGACACTGCGATCAATGTGGGAGATATGTCAAGATGTGTGTTTGTTTTGAGGACGTCTCTCTGGAGAGTCTGAGCAAAGAGGTCACACAGATAATCAGAGCAATTCTCAGAGACACTGAGAACAAGCTCCACAATTCCCTCCTGGCACTTTCCCTGTAGGAGATACCGCAAGACGTTTCTGTACATTGGGCACAGCGCTCTGCACGGTGTTAGCAGAGACTTTCCCGGGACAGTGAAACCCGACATCAGAGACACTGAGAAGAAGCCCCAATGTTCCCTCCAGGCACTTTCAGTGTGGGTGCCTTCTCCACGTGGTTCCTGGTTTCACTGCGGCTCTGAAGAGAACGTTAGCAAAGAGGTAACCGGGACAGTGAAAACAGTACTCAAAGACAGGGAGAGCAAGCTCTCTCTTGGCACTTTGGATGTGGGACATACAGCGAGATGTTTGCTGCTTTTGCGTTTGGCTGTTGGGAGATTTACAGCACAAAGATATCTAGTTGATTTGAAGCAGTTCCGAGAAAGTCTAAACATAATCCCCACTTCTCCCTCCTGGCACTTTCCATGTGGGAGATATAGCAGGATGTAGATTGGTTTTGAGGACAACTCAATGGACAGTGTAGGGAGAAAAGGTCCTGGCTCCTTGAATGCCGTTTCTGGAGACACTGCGATCAATGTGGGAGATATGTCAAGATGTGTGTTTGTTTTGAGGACGTCTCTCTGGAGAGTCTTAGCAAAGAGGTCACAGGGATAATCAGAGCAATTCTCAGAGACACTGAGAACAAGCTCCACAATTCCCTCCTGGCACTTTCCCTGTAGGAGATACCGCAAGACCTTTCTGTACATTGGGCACAGCGCTCTGCACGGTGTTAGCAGAGACTTTCCCGGGACAGTGAAACCCTATGTCAGAGACACTGAGAAGAAGCCCCAATGTTCCCTCCAGGCACTTTCAGTGTGGGTGCCTTCTCCACGTGGTTCCTGGTTTCACTGCGGCTCTGAAGAGAACGTTAGCAAAGAGGTAACCGGGACAGTGAAAACAGTACTCAAAGACAGGGAGAGCAAGCTCTCTCTTGGCACTTTGGATGTGGGACATACAGCGAGATGTTTGCTGCTTTTGCGTTTGGCTGTTGGGAGATTTACAGCACAAAGATATCTAGTTGATTTGAAGCAGTTCCGAGAAAGTCTAAACATAATCCCCACTTCTCCCTCCTGGCACTTTCCATGTGGGAGATATAGCAGGATGTAGATTGGTTTTGAGGACAACTCAATGGACAGTGTAGGGAGAAAAGGTCCTGGCTCCTTGAATGCCGTTTCTGGAGACACTGCGATCAATGTGGGAGATATGTCAAGATGTGTGTTTGTTTTGAGGACGTCTCTCTGGAGAGTCTGAGCAAAGAGGTCACACAGATAATCAGAGCAATTCTCAGAGACACTGAGAACAAGCTCCACAATTCCCTCCTGGCACTTTCCCTGTAGGAGATACCGCAAGACGTTTCTGTACATTGGGCACAGCGCTCTGCACGGTGTTAGCAGAGACTTTCCCGGGACAGTGAAACCCGACATCAGAGACACTGAGAAGAAGCCCCAATGTTCCCTCCAGGCACTTTCAGTGTGGGTGCCTTCTCCACGTGGTTCCTGGTTTCACTGCAGCTCTGAAGAGAACGTTAGCAATGAGGTAACCGGGACAGTGAAAACAGTACTCAAAGACAGGGAGAGCAAGCTCTCTCTTGGCACTTTGGATGTGGGACATACAGCGAGATGTTTGCTGCTTTTGCGTTTGGCTGTTGGGAGATTTACAGCACAAAGATATCTAGTTGATTTGAAGCAGTTCCGAGAAAGTCTAAACATAATCCCCACTTCTCCCTCCTGGCACTTTCCATGTGGGAGATATAGCAGGATGTATATTGGTTTTGAGGACAACTCAATGGACAGTGTAGGGAGAAAAGGTCCTGGCTCCTTGAATGCCGTTTCTGGAGACACTGCGATCAATGTGGGAGATATGTCAAGATGTGTGTTTGTTTTGAGGACGGCTCTCTGGAGAGTCTGAGCAAAGAGGTCACACAGATAATCAGAGCAATTCTCAGAGACACTGAGAACAAGCTCCACAATTCCCTCCTGGCACTTTCCCTGTAGGAGATACCGCAAGACGTTTCTGTACATTGGGCACAGCGCTCTGCACGGTGTTAGCAGAGACTTTCCCGGGACAGTGAAACCCTATGTCAGAGACACTGAGAAGAAGCCCCAATGTTCCCTCCAGGCACTTTCAGTGTGGGTGCCTTCTCCACGTGGTTCCTGGTTTCACTGCGGCTCTGAAGAGAACGTTAGCAAAGAGGTAACCGGGACAGTGAAAACAGTACTCAAAGACAGGGAGAGCAAGCTCTCTCTTGGCACTTTGGATGTGGGACATACAGCGAGATGTTTGCTGCTTTTGCGTTTGGCTGTTGGGAGATTTACAGCACAAAGATATCTAGTTGATTTGAAGCAGTTCCGAGAAAGTCTAAACATAATCCCCACTTCTCCCTCCTGGCACTTTCCATGTGGGAGATATAGCAGGATGTATATTGGTTTTGAGGACAACTCAATGGACAGTGTAGGGAGAAAAGGTCCTGGCTCCTTGAATGCCGTTTCTGGAGACACTGCGATCAATGTGGGAGATATGTCAAGATGTGTGTTTGTTTTGAGGACGTCTCTCTGGAGAGTCTGAGCAAAGAGGTCACACAGATAATCAGAGCAATTCTCAGAGACACTGAGAACAAGCTCCACAATTCCCTCCTGGCACTTTCCCTGTAGGAGATACCGCAAGACGTTTCTGTACATTGGGCACAGCGCTCTGCACGGTGTTAGCAGAGACTTTCCCGGGACAGTGAAACCCGACATCAGAGACACTGAGAAGAAGCCCCAATGTTCCCTCCAGGCACTTTCAGTGTGGGTGCCTTCTCCACGTGGTTCCTGGTTTCACTGCAGCTCTGAAGAGAACGTTAGCAATGAGGTAACCGGGACAGTGAAAACAGTACTCAAAGACAGGGAGAGCAAGCTCTCTCTTGGCACTTTGGATGTGGGACATACAGCGAGATGTTTGCTGCTTTTGCGTTTGGCTGTTGGGAGATTTACAGCACAAAGATATCTAGTTGATTTGAAGCAGTTCCGAGAAAGTCTAAACATAATCCCCACTTCTCCCTCCTGGCACTTTCCATGTGGGAGATATAGCAGGATGTATATTGGTTTTGAGGACAACTCAATGGACAGTGTAGGGAGAAAAGGTCCTGGCTCCTTGAATGCCGTTTCTGGAGACACTGCGATCAATGTGGGAGATATGTCAAGATGTGTGTTTGTTTTGAGGACGGCTCTCTGGAGAGTCTTAGCAAAGAGGTCACACAGATAATCAGAGCAATTCTCAGAGACACTGAGAACAAGCTCCACAATTCCCTCCTGGCACTTTCCCTGTAGGAGATACCGCAAGACGTTTCTGTACATTGGGCACAGCGCTCTGCACGGTGTTAGCAGAGACTTTCCCGGGACAGTGAAACCCGACATCAGAGACACTGAGAAGAAGCCCCAATGTTCCCTCCAGGCACTTTCAGTGTGGGTGCCTTCTCCACGTGGTTCCTGGTTTCACTGCGGCTCTGAAGAGAACGTTAGCAAAGAGGTAACCGGGACAGTGAAAACAGTACTCAAAGACAGGGAGAGCAAGCTCTCTCTTGGCACTTTGGATGTGGGACATACAGCGAGATGTTTGCTGCTTTTGCGTTTGGCTGTTGGGAGATTTACAGCACAAAGATATCTAGTTGATTTGAAGCAGTTCCGAGAAAGTCTAAACATAATCCCCACTTCTCCCTCCTGGCACTTTCCATGTGGGAGATATAGCAGGATGTATATTGGTTTTGAGGACAACTCAATGGACAGTGTAGGGAGAAAAGGTCCTGGCTCCTTGAATGCCGTTTCTGGAGACACTGCGATCAATGTGGGAGATATGTCAAGATGTGTGTTTGTTTTGAGGACGGCTCTCTGGAGAGTCTTAGCAAAGAGGTCACAGGGATAATCAGAGCAATTCTCAGAGACACTGAGAACAAGCTCCGCAATTCCCTCCTGGCACTTTCCCTGTAGGAGATACCGCAAGACGTTTCTGTACATTGGGCACAGCGCTCTGCACGGTGTTAGCAGAGACTTTCCCGGGACAGTGAAACCCGACATCAGAGACACTGAGAAGAAGCCCCAATGTTCCCTCCAGGCACTTTCAGTGTGGGTGCCTTCTCCACGTGGTTCCTGGTTTCACTGCGGCTCTGAAGAGAACGTTAGCAAAGAGGTAACCGGGACAGTGAAAACAGTACTCAAAGACAGGGAGAGCAAGCTCTCTCTTGGCACTTTGGATGTGGGACATACAGCGAGATGTTTGCTGCTTTTGCGTTTGGCTGTTGGGAGATTTACAGCACAAAGATATCTAGTTGATTTGAAGCAGTTCCGAGAAAGTCTAAACATAATCCCCACTTCTCCCTCCTGGCACTTTCCATGTGGGAGATATAGCAGGATGTATATTGGTTTTGAGGACAACTCAATGGACAGTGTAGGGAGAAAAGGTCCTGGCTCCTTGAATGCCGTTTCTGGAGACACTGCGATCAATGTGGGAGATATGTCAAGATGTGTGTTTGTTTTGAGGACGTCTCTCTGGAGAGTCTTAGCAAAGAGGTCACACAGATAATCAGAGCAATTCTCAGAGACACTGAGAACAAGCTCCACAATTCCCTCCTGGCACTTTCCCTGTAGGAGATACCGCAAGACGTTTCTGTACATTGGGCACAGCGCTCTGCACGGTGTTAGCAGAGACTTTCCCGGGACAGTGAAACCCGACATCAGAGACACTGAGAAGAAGCCCCAATGTTCCCTCCAGGCACTTTCAGTGTGGGTGCCTTCTCCACGTGGTTCCTGGTTTCACTGCGGCTCTGAAGAGAACGTTAGCAAAGAGGTAACCGGGACAGTGAAAACAGTACTCAAAGACAGGGAGAGCAAGCTCTCTCTTGGCACTTTGGATGTGGGACATACAGCGAGATGTTTGCTGCTTTTGCGTTTGGCTGTTGGGAGATTTACAGCACAAAGATATCTAGTTGATTTGAAGCAGTTCCGAGAAAGTCTAAACATAATCCCCACTTCTCCCTCCTGGCACTTTCCATGTGGGAGATATAGCAGGATGTATATTGGTTTTGAGGACAACTCAATGGACAGTGTAGGGAGAAAAGGTCCTGGCTCCTTGAATGCCGTTTCTGGAGACACTGCGATCAATGTGGGAGATATGTCAAGATGTGTGTTTGTTTTGAGGACGTCTCTCTGGAGAGTCTTAGCAAAGAGGTCACACGGATAATCAGAGCAATTCTCAGAGACACTGAGAACAAGCTCCACAATTCCCTCCTGGCACTTTCCCTGTAGGAGATACCGCAAGACGTTTCTGTACATTGGGCACAGCGCTCTGCACGGTGTTAGCAGAGACTTTCCCGGGACAGTGAAACCCGACATCAGAGACACTGAGAAGAAGCCCCAATGTTCCCTCCAGGCACTTTCAGTGTGGGTGCTTTCTCCACGTGGTTCCTGGTTTCACTGCAGCTCTGAAGAGAACGTTAGCAAAGAGGTAACCGGGACAGTGAAAACAGTACTCAAAGACAGGGAGAGCAAGCTCTCTCTTGGCACTTTGGATGTGGGACATACAGCGAGATGTTTGCTGCTTTTGCGTTTGGCTGTTGGGAGATTTACAGCACAAAGATATCTAGTTGATTTGAAGCAGTTCCGAGAAAGTCTAAACATAATCCCCACTTCTCCCTCCTGGCACTTTCCATGTGGGAGATATAGCAGGATGTAGATTGGTTTTGAGGACAACTCAATGGACAGTGTAGGGAGAAAAGGTCCTGGCTCCTTGAATGCCGTTTCTGGAGACACTGCGATCAATGTGGGAGATATGTCAAGATGTGTGTTTGTTTTGAGGACGTCTCTCTGGAGAGTCTTAGCAAAGAGGTCACACAGATAATCAGAGCAATTCTCAGAGACACTGAGAACAAGCTCCACAATTCCCTCCTGGCACTTTCCCTGTAGGAGATACCGCAAGACCTTTCTGTACATTGGGCACAGCGCTCTGCACGGTGTTAGCAGAGACTTTCCCGGGACAGTGAAACCCGACATCAGAGACACTGAGAAGAAGCCCCAATGTTCCCTCCAGGCACTTTCAGTGTGGGTGCCTTCTCCACGTGGTTCCTGGTTTCACTGCGGCTCTGAAGAGAACGTTAGCAAAGAGGTAACCGGGACAGTGAAAACAGTACTCAAAGACAGGGAGAGCAAGCTCTCTCTTGGCACTTTGGATGTGGGACATACAGCGAGATGTTTGCTGCTTTTGCGTTTGGCTGTTGGGAGATTTACAGCACAAAGATATCTAGTTGATTTGAAGCAGTTCCGAGAAAGTCTAAACATAATCCCCACTTCTCCCTCCTGGCACTTTCCATGTGGGAGATATAGCAGGATGTATATTGGTTTTGAGGACAACTCAATGGACAGTGTAGGGAGAAAAGGTCCTGGCTCCTTGAATGCCGTTTCTGGAGACACTGCGATCAATGTGGGAGATATGTCAAGATGTGTGTTTGTTTTGAGGACGTCTCTCTGGAGAGTCTTAGCAAAGAGGTCACACAGATAATCAGAGCAATTCTCAGAGACACTGAGAACAAGCTCCACAATTCCCTCCTGGCACTTTCCCTGTAGGAGATACCGCAAGACGTTTCTGTACATTGGGCACAGCGCTCTGCACGGTGTTAGCAGAGACTTTCCCGGGACAGTGAAACCCGACATCAGAGACACTGAGAAGAAGCCCCAATGTTCCCTCCAGGCACTTTCAGTGTGGGTGCCTTCTCCACGTGGTTCCTGGTTTCACTGCGGCTCTGAAGAGAACGTTAGCAAAGAGGTAACCGGGACAGTGAAAACAGTACTCAAAGACAGGGAGAGCAAGCTCTCTCTTGGCACTTTGGATGTGGGACATACAGCGAGATGTTTGCTGCTTTTGCGTTTGGCTGTTGGGAGATTTACAGCACAAAGATATCTAGTTGATTTGAAGCAGTTCCGAGAAAGTCTAAACATAATCCCCACTTCTCCCTCCTGGCACTTTCCATGTGGGAGATATAGCAGGATGTATATTGGTTTTGAGGACAACTCAATGGACAGTGTAGGGAGAAAAGGTCCTGGCTCCTTGAATGCCGTTTCTGGAGACACTGCGATCAATGTGGGAGATATGTCAAGATGTGTGTTTGTTTTGAGGACGTCTCTCTGGAGAGTCTGAGCAAAGAGGTCACACAGATAATCAGAGCAATTCTCAGAGACACTGAGAACAAGCTCCACAATTCCCTCCTGGCACTTTCCCTGTAGGAGATACCGCAAGACGTTTCTGTACATTGGGCACAGCGCTCTGCACGGTGTTAGCAGAGACTTTCCCGGGACAGTGAAACCCGACATCAGAGACACTGAGAAGAAGCCCCAATGTTCCCTCCAGGCACTTTCAGTGTGGGTGCCTTCTCCACGTGGTTCCTGGTTTCACTGCGGCTCTGAAGAGAACGTTAGCAAAGAGGTAACCGGGACACTGAAAACAGTACTCAAAGACAGGGAGAGCAAGCTCTCTCTTGGCACTTTGGATGTGGGACATACAGCGAGATGTTTGCTGCTTTTGCGTTTGGCTGTTGGGAGATTTACAGCACAAAGATATCTAGTTGATTTGAAGCAGTTCCGAGAAAGTCTAAACATAATCCCCACTTCTCCCTCCTGGCACTTTCCATGTGGGAGATATAGCAGGATGTATATTGGTTTTGAGGACAACTCAATGGACAGTGTAGGGAGAAAAGGTCCTGGCTCCTTGAATGCCGTTTCTGGAGACACTGCGATCAATGTGGGAGATATGTCAAGATGTGTGTTTGTTTTGAGGACGTCTCTCTGGAGAGTCTGAGCAAAGAGGTCACACAGATAATCAGAGCAATTCTCAGAGACACTGAGAACAAGCTCCACAATTCCCTCCTGGCACTTTCCCTGTAGGAGATACCGCAAGACGTTTCTGTACATTGGGCACAGCGCTCTGCACGGTGTTAGCAGAGACTTTCCCGGGACAGTGAAACCCGACATCAGAGACACTGAGAAGAAGCCCCAATGTTCCCTCCAGGCACTTTCAGTGTGGGTGCCTTCTCCACGTGGTTCCTGGTTTCACTGCGGCTCTGAAGAGAACGTTAGCAAAGAGGTAACCGGGACAGTGAAAACAGTACTCAAAGACAGGGAGAGCAAGCTCTCTCTTGGCACTTTGGATGTGGGACATACAGCGAGATGTTTGCTGCTTTTGCGTTTGGCTGTTGGGAGATTTACAGCACAAAGATATCTAGTTGATTTGAAGCAGTTCCGAGAAAGTCTAAACATAATCCCCACTTCTCCCTCCTGGCACTTTCCATGTGGGAGATATAGCAGGATGTAGATTGGTTTTGAGGACAACTCAATGGACAGTGTAGGGAGAAAAGGTCCTGGCTCCTTGAATGCCGTTTCTGGAGACACTGCGATCAATGTGGGAGATATGTCAAGATGTGTGTTTGTTTTGAGGACGTCTCTCTGGAGAGTCTTAGCAAAGAGGTCACAGGGATAATCAGAGCAATTCTCAGAGACACTGAGAACAAGCTCCACAATTCCCTCCTGGCACTTTCCCTGTAGGAGATACCGCAAGACCTTTCTGTACATTGGGCACAGCGCTCTGCACGGTGTTAGCAGAGACTTTCCCGGGACAGTGAAACCCTATGTCAGAGACACTGAGAAGAAGCCCCAATGTTCCCTCCAGGCACTTTCAGTGTGGGTGCCTTCTCCACGTGGTTCCTGGTTTCACTGCGGCTCTGAAGAGAACGTTAGCAAAGAGGTAACCGGGACAGTGAAAACAGTACTCAAAGACAGGGAGAGCAAGCTCTCTCTTGGCACTTTGGATGTGGGACATACAGCGAGATGTTTGCTGCTTTTGCGTTTGGCTGTTGGGAGATTTACAGCACAAAGATATCTAGTTGATTTGAAGCAGTTCCGAGAAAGTCTAAACATAATCCCCACTTCTCCCTCCTGGCACTTTCCATGTGGGAGATATAGCAGGATGTATATTGGTTTTGAGGACAACTCAATGGACAGTGTAGGGAGAAAACCTCCTGGCTCCTTGAATGCCGTTTCTGGAGACACTGCGATCAATGTGGGAGATATGTCAAGATGTGTGTTTGTTTTGAGGACGTCTCTCTGGAGAGTCTTAGCAAAGAGGTCACACGGATAATCAGAGCAATTCTCAGAGACACTGAGAACAAGCTCCACAATTCCCTCCTGGCACTTTCCCTGTAGGAGATACCGCAAGACGTTTCTGTACATTGGGCACAGCGCTCTGCACGGTGTTAGCAGAGACTTTCCCGGGACAGTGAAACCCGACATCAGAGACACTGAGAAGAAGCCCCAATGTTCCCTCCAGGCACTTTCAGTGTGGGTGCCTTCTCCACGTGGTTCCTGGTTTCACTGCGGCTCTGAAGAGAACGTTAGCAAAGAGGTAACCGGGACACTGAAAACAGTACTCAAAGACAGGGAGAGCAAGCTCTCTCTTGGCACTTTGGATGTGGGACATACAGCGAGATGTTTGCTGCTTTTGCGTTTGGCTGTTGGGAGATTTACAGCACAAAGATATCTAGTTGATTTGAAGCAGTTCCGAGAAAGTCTAAACATAATCCCCACTTCTCCCTCCTGGCACTTTCCATGTGGGAGATATAGCAGGATGTATATTGGTTTTGAGGACAACTCAATGGACAGTGTAGGGAGAAAAGGTCCTGGCTCCTTGAATGCCGTTTCTGGAGACACTGCGATCAATGTGGGAGATATGTCAAGATGTGTGTTTGTTTTGAGGACGTCTCTCTGGAGAGTCTTAGCAAAGAGGTCACACAGATAATCAGAGCAATTCTCAGAGACACTGAGAACAAGCTCCACAATTCCCTCCTGGCACTTTCCCTGTAGGAGATACCGCAAGACCTTTCTGTACATTGGGCACAGCGCTCTGCACGGTGTTAGCAGAGACTTTCCCGGGACAGTGAAACCCGACATCAGAGACACTGAGAAGAAGCCCCAATGTTCCCTCCAGGCACTTTCAGTGTGGGTGCCTTCTCCACGTGGTTCCTGGTTTCACTGCGGCTCTGAAGAGAACGTTAGCAAAGAGGTAACCGGGACAGTGAAAACAGTACTCAAAGACAGGGAGAGCAAGCTCTCTCTTGGCACTTTGGATGTGGGACATACAGCGAGATGTTTGCTGCTTTTGCGTTTGGCTGTTGGGAGATTTACAGCACAAAGATATCTAGTTGATTTGAAGCAGTTCCGAGAAAGTCTAAACATAATCCCCACTTCTCCCTCCTGGCACTTTCCATGTGGGAGATATAGCAGGATGTATATTGGTTTTGAGGACAACTCAATGGACAGTGTAGGGAGAAAAGGTCCTGGCTCCTTGAATGCCGTTTCTGGAGACACTGCGATCAATGTGGGAGATATGTCAAGATGTGTGTTTGTTTTGAGGACGTCTCTCTGGAGAGTCTTAGCAAAGAGGTCACACAGATAATCAGAGCAATTCTCAGAGACACTGAGAACAAGCTCCACAATTCCCTCCTGGCACTTTCCCTGTAGGAGATACCGCAAGACGTTTCTGTACATTGGGCACAGCGCTCTGCACGGTGTTAGCAGAGACTTTCCCGGGACAGTGAAACCCTATGTCAGAGACACTGAGAAGAAGCCCCAATGTTCCCTCCAGGCACTTTCAGTGTGGGTGCCTTCTCCACGTGGTTCCTGGTTTCACTGCGGCTCTGAAGAGAACGTTAGCAAAGAGGTAACCGGGACACTGAAAACAGTACTCAAAGACAGGGAGAGCAAGCTCTCTCTTGGCACTTTGGATGTGGGACATACAGCGAGATGTTTGCTGCTTTTGCGTTTGGCTGTTGGGAGATTTACAGCACAAAGATATCTAGTTGATTTGAAGCAGTTCCGAGAAAGTCTAAACATAATCCCCACTTCTCCCTCCTGGCACTTTCCATGTGGGAGATATAGCAGGATGTATATTGGTTTTGAGGACAACTCAATGGACAGTGTAGGGAGAAAAGGTCCTGGCTCCTTGAATGCCGTTTCTGGAGACACTGCGATCAATGTGGGAGATATGTCAAGATGTGTGTTTGTTTTGAGGACGTCTCTCTGGAGAGTCTGAGCAAAGAGGTCACACAGATAATCAGAGCAATTCTCAGAGACACTGAGAACAAGCTCCACAATTCCCTCCTGGCACTTTCCCTGTAGGAGATACCGCAAGACGTTTCTGTACATTGGGCACAGCGCTCTGCACGGTGTTAGCAGAGACTTTCCCGGGACAGTGAAACCCGACATCAGAGACACTGAGAAGAAGCCCCAATGTTCCCTCCAGGCACTTTCAGTGTGGGTGCCTTCTCCACGTGGTTCCTGGTTTCACTGCGGCTCTGAAGAGAACGTTAGCAAAGAGGTAACCGGGACAGTGAAAGCAGTACTCAAAGACAGGGAGAGCAAGCTCTCTCTTGGCACTTTGGATGTGGGACATACAGCGAGATGTTTGCTGCTTTTGCGTTTGGCTGTTGGGAGATTTACAGCACAAAGATATCTAGTTGATTTGAAGCAGTTCCGAGAAAGTCTAAACATAATCCCCACTTCTCCCTCCTGGCACTTTCCATGTGGGAGATATAGCAGGATGTATATTGGTTTTGAGGACAACTCAATGGACAGTGTAGGGAGAAAAGGTCCTGGCTCCTTGAATGCCGTTTCTGGAGACACTGCGATCAATGTGGGAGATATGTCAAGATGTGTGTTTGTTTTGAGGACGTCTCTCTGGAGAGTCTGAGCAAAGAGGTCACACAGATAATCAGAGCAATTCTCAGAGACACTGAGAACAAGCTCCACAATTCCCTCCTGGCACTTTCCCTGTAGGAGATACCGCAAGACGTTTCTGTACATTGGGCACAGCGCTCTGCACGGTGTTAGCAGAGACTTTCCCGGGACAGTGAAACCCGACATCAGAGACACTGAGAAGAAGCCCCAATGTTCCCTCCAGGCACTTTCAGTGTGGGTGCCTTCTCCACGTGGTTCCTGGTTTCACTGCGGCTCTGAAGAGAACGTTAGCAAAGAGGTAACCGGGACAGTGAAAACAGTACTCAAAGACAGGGAGAGCAAGCTCTCTCTTGGCACTTTGGATGTGGGACATACAGCGAGATGTTTGCTGCTTTTGCGTTTGGCTGTTGGGAGATTTACAGCACAAAGATATCTAGTTGATTTGAAGCAGTTCCGAGAAAGTCTAAACATAATCCCCACTTCTCCCTCCTGGCACTTTCCATGTGGGAGATATAGCAGGATGTAGATTGGTTTTGAGGACAACTCAATGGACAGTGTAGGGAGAAAAGGTCCTGGCTCCTTGAATGCCGTTTCTGGAGACACTGCGATCAATGTGGGAGATATGTCAAGATGTGTGTTTGTTTTGAGGACGTCTCTCTGGAGAGTCTTAGCAAAGAGGTCACACAGATAATCAGAGCAATTCTCAGAGACACTGAGAACAAGCTCCACAATTCCCTCCTGGCACTTTCCCTGTAGGAGATACCGCAAGACCTTTCTGTACATTGGGCACAGCGCTCTGCACGGTGTTAGCAGAGACTTTCCCGGGACAGTGAAACCCGACATCAGAGACACTGAGAAGAAGCCCCAATGTTCCCTCCAGGCACTTTCAGTGTGGGTGCCTTCTCCACGTGGTTCCTGGTTTCACTGCGGCTCTGAAGAGAACGTTAGCAAAGAGGTAACCGGGACAGTGAAAACAGTACTCAAAGACAGGGAGAGCAAGCTCTCTCTTGGCACTTTGGATGTGGGACATACAGCGAGATGTTTGCTGCTTTTGCGTTTGGCTGTTGGGAGATTTACAGCACAAAGATATCTAGTTGATTTGAAGCAGTTCCGAGAAAGTCTAAACATAATCCCCACTTCTCCCTCCTGGCACTTTCCATGTGGGAGATATAGCAGGATGTATATTGGTTTTGAGGACAACTCAATGGACAGTGTAGGGAGAAAAGGTCCTGGCTCCTTGAATGCCGTTTCTGGAGACACTGCGATCAATGTGGGAGATATGTCAAGATGTGTGTTTGTTTTGAGGACGGCTCTCTGGAGAGTCTGAGCAAAGAGGTCACACAGATAATCAGAGCAATTCTCAGAGACACTGAGAACAAGCTCCACAATTCCCTCCTGGCACTTTCCCTGTAGGAGATACCGCAAGACGTTTCTGTACATTGGGCACAGCGCTCTGCACGGTGTTAGCAGAGACTTTCCCGGGACAGTGAAACCCGACATCAGAGACACTGAGAAGAAGCCCCAATGTTCCCTCCAGGCACTTTCAGTGTGGGTGCCTTCTCCACGTGGTTCCTGGTTTCACTGCGGCTCTGAAGAGAACGTTAGCAAAGAGGTAACCGGGACAGTGAAAACAGTACTCAAAGACAGGGAGAGCAAGCTCTCTCTTGGCACTTTGGATGTGGGACATACAGCGAGATGTTTGCTGCTTTTGCGTTTGGCTGTTGGGAGATTTACAGCACAAAGATATCTAGTTGATTTGAAGCAGTTCCGAGAAAGTCTAAACATAATCCCCACTTCTCCCTCCTGGCACTTTCCATGTGGGAGATATAGCAGGATGTAGATTGGTTTTGAGGACAACTCAATGGACAGTGTAGGGAGAAAAGGTCCTGGCTCCTTGAATGCCGTTTCTGGAGACACTGCGATCAATGTGGGAGATATGTCAAGATGTGTGTTTGTTTTGAGGACGTCTCTCTGGAGAGTCTTAGCAAAGAGGTCACAGGGATAATCAGAGCAATTCTCAGAGACACTGAGAACAAGCTCCACAATTCCCTCCTGGCACTTTCCCTGTAGGAGATACCGCAAGACCTTTCTGTACATTGGGCACAGCGCTCTGCACGGTGTTAGCAGAGACTTTCCCGGGACAGTGAAACCCGACATCAGAGACACTGAGAAGAAGCCCCAATGTTCCCTCCAGGCACTTTCAGTGTGGGTGCCTTCTCCACGTGGTTCCTGGTTTCACTGCGGCTCTGAAGAGAACGTTAGCAAAGAGGTAACCGGGACAGTGAAAACAGTACTCAAAGACAGGGAGAGCAAGCTCTCTCTTGGCACTTTGGATGTGGGACATACAGCGAGATGTTTGCTGCTTTTGCGTTTGGCTGTTGGGAGATTTACAGCACAAAGATATCTAGTTGATTTGAAGCAGTTCCGAGAAAGTCTAAACATAATCCCCACTTCTCCCTCCTGGCACTTTCCATGTGGGAGATATAGCAGGATGTATATTGGTTTTGAGGACAACTCAATGGACAGTGTAGGGAGAAAAGGTCCTGGCTCCTTGAATGCCGTTTCTGGAGACACTGCGATCAATGTGGGAGATATGTCAAGATGTGTGTTTGTTTTGAGGACGTCTCTCTGGAGAGTCTGAGCAAAGAGGTCACACAGATAATCAGAGCAATTCTCAGAGACACTGAGAACAAGCTCCACAATTCCCTCCTGGCACTTTCCCTGTAGGAGATACCGCAAGACGTTTCTGTACATTGGGCACAGCGCTCTGCACGGTGTTAGCAGAGACTTTCCCGGGACAGTGAAACCCGACATCAGAGACACTGAGAAGAAGCCCCAATGTTCCCTCCAGGCACTTTCAGTGTGGGTGCCTTCTCCACGTGGTTCCTGGTTTCACTGCAGCTCTGAAGAGAACGTTAGCAATGAGGTAACCGGGACAGTGAAAACAGTACTCAAAGACAGGGAGAGCAAGCTCTCTCTTGGCACTTTGGATGTGGGACATACAGCGAGATGTTTGCTGCTTTTGCGTTTGGCTGTTGGGAGATTTACAGCACAAAGATATCTAGTTGATTTGAAGCAGTTCCGAGAAAGTCTAAACATAATCCCCACTTCTCCCTCCTGGCACTTTCCATGTGGGAGATATAGCAGGATGTATATTGGTTTTGAGGACAACTCAATGGACAGTGTAGGGAGAAAACCTCCTGGCTCCTTGAATGCCGTTTCTGGAGACACTGCGATCAATGTGGGAGATATGTCAAGATGTGTGTTTGTTTTGAGGACGGCTCTCTGGAGAGTCTGAGCAAAGAGGTCACACAGATAATCAGAGCAATTCTCAGAGACACTGAGAACAAGCTCCACAATTCCCTCCTGGCACTTTCCCTGTAGGAGATACCGCAAGACGTTTCTGTACATTGGGCACAGCGCTCTGCACGGTGTTAGCAGAGACTTTCCCGGGACAGTGAAACCCGACATCAGAGACACTGAGAAGAAGCCCCAATGTTCCCTCCAGGCACTTTCAGTGTGGGTGCCTTCTCCACGTGGTTCCTGGTTTCACTGCGGCTCTGAAGAGAACGTTAGCAAAGAGGTAACCGGGACAGTGAAAACAGTACTCAAAGACAGGGAGAGCAAGCTCTCTCTTGGCACTTTGGATGTGGGACATACAGCGAGATGTTTGCTGCTTTTGCGTTTGGCTGTTGGGAGATTTACAGCACAAAGATATCTAGTTGATTTGAAGCAGTTCCGAGAAAGTCTAAACATAATCCCCACTTCTCCCTCCTGGCACTTTCCATGTGGGAGATATAGCAGGATGTATATTGGTTTTGAGGACAACTCAATGGACAGTGTAGGGAGAAAAGGTCCTGGCTCCTTGAATGCCGTTTCTGGAGACACTGCGATCAATGTGGGAGATATGTCAAGATGTGTGTTTGTTTTGAGGACGTCTCTCTGGAGAGTCTGAGCAAAGAGGTCACACAGATAATCAGAGCAATTCTCAGAGACACTGAGAACAAGCTCCACAATTCCCTCCTGGCACTTTCCCTGTAGGAGATACCGCAAGACGTTTCTGTACATTGGGCACAGCGCTCTGCACGGTGTTAGCAGAGACTTTCCCGGGACAGTGAAACCCGACATCAGAGACACTGAGAAGAAGCCCCAATGTTCCCTCCAGGCACTTTCAGTGTGGGTGCCTTCTCCACGTGGTTCCTGGTTTCACTGCAGCTCTGAAGAGAACGTTAGCAAAGAGGTAACCGGGACAGTGAAAACAGTACTCAAAGACAGGGAGAGCAAGCTCTCTCTTGGCACTTTGGATGTGGGACATACAGCGAGATGTTTGCTGCTTTTGCGTTTGGCTGTTGGGAGATTTACAGCACAAAGATATCTAGTTGATTTGAAGCAGTTCCGAGAAAGTCTAAACATAATCCCCACTTCTCCCTCCTGGCACTTTCCATGTGGGAGATATAGCAGGATGTATATTGGTTTTGAGGACAACTCAATGGACAGTGTAGGGAGAAAAGGTCCTGGCTCCTTGAATGCCGTTTCTGGAGACACTGCGATCAATGTGGGAGATATGTCAAGATGTGTGTTTGTTTTGAGGACGGCTCTCTGGAGAGTCTGAGCAAAGAGGTCACACAGATAATCAGAGCAATTCTCAGAGACACTGAGAACAAGCTCCACAATTCCCTCCTGGCACTTTCCCTGTAGGAGATACCGCAAGACGTTTCTGTACATTGGGCACAGCGCTCTGCACGGTGTTAGCAGAGACTTTCCCGGGACAGTGAAACCCGACATCAGAGACACTGAGAAGAAGCCCCAATGTTCCCTCCAGGCACTTTCAGTGTGGGTGCCTTCTCCACGTGGTTCCTGGTTTCACTGCGGCTCTGAAGAGAACGTTAGCAAAGAGGTAACCGTGACAGTGAAAACAGTACTCAAAGACAGGGAGAGCAAGCTCTCTCTTGGCACTTTGGATGTGGGACATACAGCGAGATGTTTGCTGCTTTTGCGTTTGGCTGTTGGGAGATTTACAGCACAAAGATATCTAGTTGATTTGAAGCAGTTCCGAGAAAGTCTAAACATAATCCCCACTTCTCCCTCCTGGCACTTTCCATGTGGGAGATATAGCAGGATGTAGATTGGTTTTGAGGACAACTCAATGGACAGTGTAGGGAGAAAAGGTCCTGGCTCCTTGAATGCCGTTTCTGGAGACACTGCGATCAATGTGGGAGATATGTCAAGATGTGTGTTTGTTTTGAGGACGTCTCTCTGGAGAGTCTTAGCAAAGAGGTCACACAGATAATCAGAGCAATTCTCAGAGACACTGAGAACAAGCTCCACAATTCCCTCCTGGCACTTTCCCTGTAGGAGATACCGCAAGACGTTTCTGTACATTGGGCACAGCGCTCTGCACGGTGTTAGCAGAGACTTTCCCGGGACAGTGAAACCCGACATCAGAGACACTGAGAAGAAGCCCCAATGTTCCCTCCAGGCACTTTCAGTGTGGGTGCCTTCTCCACGTGGTTCCTGGTTTCACTGCGGCTCTGAAGAGAACGTTAGCAAAGAGGTAACCGGGACAGTGAAAACAGTACTCAAAGACAGGGAGAGCAAGCTCTCTCTTGGCACTTTGGATGTGGGACATACAGCGAGATGTTTGCTGCTTTTGCGTTTGGCTGTTGGGAGATTTACAGCACAAAGATATCTAGTTGATTTGAAGCAGTTCCGAGAAAGTCTAAACATAATCCCCACTTCTCCCTCCTGGCACTTTCCATGTGGGAGATATAGCAGGATGTATATTGGTTTTGAGGACAACTCAATGGACAGTGTAGGGAGAAAACCTCCTGGCTCCTTGAATGCCGTTTCTGGAGACACTGCGATCAATGTGGGAGATATGTCAAGATGTGTGTTTGTTTTGAGGACGGCTCTCTGGAGAGTCTTAGCAAAGAGGTCACAGGGATAATCAGAGCAATTCTCAGAGACACTGAGAACAAGCTCCACAATTCCCTCCTGGCACTTTCCCTGTAGGAGATACCGCAAGACGTTTCTGTACATTGGGCACAGCGCTCTGCACGGTGTTAGCAGAGACTTTCCCGGGACAGTGAAACCCGACATCAGAGACACTGAGAAGAAGCCCCAATGTTCCCTCCAGGCACTTTCAGTGTGGGTGCCTTCTCCACGTGGTTCCTGGTTTCACTGCGGCTCTGAAGAGAACGTTAGCAAAGAGGTAACCGGGACAGTGAAAACAGTACTCAAAGACAGGGAGAGCAAGCTCTCTCTTGGCACTTTGGATGTGGGACATACAGCGAGATGTTTGCTGCTTTTGCGTTTGGCTGTTGGGAGATTTACAGCACAAAGATATCTAGTTGATTTGAAGCAGTTCCGAGAAAGTCTAAACATAATCCCCACTTCTCCCTCCTGGCACTTTCCATGTGGGAGATATAGCAGGATGTAGATTGGTTTTGAGGACAACTCAATGGACAGTGTAGGGAGAAAAGGTCCTGGCTCCTTGAATGCCGTTTCTGGAGACACTGCGATCAATGTGGGAGATATGTCAAGATGTGTGTTTGTTTTGAGGACGGCTCTCTGGAGAGTCTTAGCAAAGAGGTCACACAGATAATCAGAGCAATTCTCAGAGACACTGAGAACAAGCTCCACAATTCCCTCCTGGCACTTTCCCTGTAGGAGATACCGCAAGACGTTTCTGTACATTGGGCACAGCGCTCTGCACGGTGTTAGCAGAGACTTTCCCGGGACAGTGAAACCCGACATCAGAGACACTGAGAAGAAGCCCCAATGTTCCCTCCAGGCACTTTCAGTGTGGGTGCCTTCTCCACGTGGTTCCTGGTTTCACTGCGGCTCTGAAGAGAACGTTAGCAAAGAGGTAACCGGGACAGTGAAAACAGTACTCAAAGACAGGGAGAGCAAGCTCTCTCTTGGCACTTTGGATGTGGGACATACAGCGAGATGTTTGCTGCTTTTGCGTTTGGCTGTTGGGAGATTTACAGCACAAAGATATCTAGTTGATTTGAAGCAGTTCCGAGAAAGTCTAAACATAATCGCCACTTCTCCCTCCTGGCACTTTCCATGTGGGAGATATAGCAGGATGTATATTGGTTTTGAGGACAACTCAATGGACAGTGTAGGGAGAAAACCTCCTGGCTCCTTGAATGCCGTTTCTGGAGACACTGCGATCAATGTGGGAGATATGTCAAGATGTGTGTTTGTTTTGAGGACGGCTCTCTGGAGAGTCTTAGCAAAGAGGTCACAGGGATAATCAGAGCAATTCTCAGAGACACTGAGAACAAGCTCCACAATTCCCTCCTGGCACTTTCCCTGTAGGAGATACCGCAAGACGTTTCTGTACATTGGGCACAGCGCTCTGCACGGTGTTAGCAGAGACTTTCCCGGGACAGTGAAACCCGACATCAGAGACACTGAGAAGAAGCCCCAATGTTCCCTCCAGGCACTTTCAGTGTGGGTGCCTTCTCCACGTGGTTCCTGGTTTCACTGCGGCTCTGAAGAGAACGTTAGCAAAGAGGTAACCGGGACAGTGAAAACAGTACTCAAAGACAGGGAGAGCAAGCTCTCTCTTGGCACTTTGGATGTGGGACATACAGCGAGATGTTTGCTGCTTTTGCGTTTGGCTGTTGGGAGATTTACAGCACAAAGATATCTAGTTGATTTGAAGCAGTTCCGAGAAAGTCTAAACATAATCCCCACTTCTCCCTCCTGGCACTTTCCATGTGGGAGATATAGCAGGATGTATATTGGTTTTGAGGACAACTCAATGGACAGTGTAGGGAGAAAACCTCCTGGCTCCTTGAATGCCGTTTCTGGAGACACTGCGATCAATGTGGGAGATATGTCAAGATGTGTGTTGGTTTTGAGGACGGCTCTCTGGAGAGTCTTAGCAAAGAGGTCACAGGGATAATCAGAGCAATTCTCAGAGACACTGAGAACAAGCTCCACAATTCCCTCCTGGCACTTTCCCTGTAGGAGATACCGCAAGACGTTTCTGTACATTGGGCACAGCGCTCTGCATGGTGTTAGCAGAGACTTTCCCGGGACAGTGAAACCCTATGTCAGAGACACTGAGAAGAAGCCCCAATGTTCCCTCCAGGCACTTTCAGTGTGGGTGCCTTCTCCACGTGGTTCCTGGTTTCACTGCGGCTCTGAAGAGAACGTTAGCAAAGAGGTAACCGGGACAGTGAAAACAGTACTCAAAGACAGGGAGAGCAAGCTCTCTCTTGGCACTTTGGATGTGGGACATACAGCGAGATGTTTGCTGCTTTTGCGTTTGGCTGTTGGGAGATTTACAGCACAAAGATATCTAGTTGATTTGAAGCAGTTCCGAGAAAGTCTAAACATAATCCCCACTTCTCCCTCCTGGCACTTTCCATGTGGGAGATATAGCAGGATGTATATTGGTTTTGAGGACAACTCAATGGACAGTGTAGGGAGAAAACCTCCTGGCTCCTTGAATGCCGTTTCTGGAGACACTGCGATCAATGTGGGAGATATGTCAAGATGTGTGTTGGTTTTGAGGACGGCTCTCTGGAGAGTCTTAGCAAAGAGGTCACAGGGATAATCAGAGCAATTCTCAGAGACACTGAGAACAAGCTCCACAATTCCCTCCTGGCACTTTCCCTGTAGGAGATACCGCAAGACGTTTCTGTACATTGGGCACAGCGCTCTGCATGGTGTTAGCAGAGACTTTCCCGGGACAGTGAAACCCTATGTCAGAGACACTGAGAAGAAGCCCCAATGTTCCCTCCAGGCACTTTCAGTGTGGGTGCCTTCTCCACGTGGTTCCTGGTTTCACTGCGGCTCTGAAGAGAACGTTAGCAAAGAGGTAACCGGGACAGTGAAAACAGTACTCAAAGACAGGGAGAGCAAGCTCTCTCTTGGCACTTTGGATGTGGGACATACAGCGAGATGTTTGCTGCTTTTGCGTTTGGCTGTTGGGAGATTTACAGCACAAAGATATCTAGTTGATTTGAAGCAGTTCCGAGAAAGTCTAAACATAATCCCCACTTCTCCCTCCTGGCACTTTCCATGTGGGAGATATAGCAGGATGTATATTGGTTTTGAGGACAACTCAATGGACAGTGTAGGGAGAAAAGGTCCTGGCTCCTTGAATGCCGTTTCTGGAGACACTGCGATCAATGTGGGAGATATGTCAAGATGTGTGTTTGTTTTGAGGACGGCTCTCTGGAGAGTCTTAGCAAAGAGGTCACACAGATAATCAGAGCAATTCTCAGAGACACTGAGAACAAGCTCCACAATTCCCTCCTGGCACTTTCCCTGTAGGAGATACCGCAAGACGTTTCTGTACATTGGGCACAGCGCTCTGCACGGTGTTAGCAGAGACTTTCCCGGGACAGTGAAACCCGACATCAGAGACACTGAGAAGAAGCCCCAATGTTCCCTCCAGGCACTTTCAGTGTGGGTGCCTTCTCCACGTGGTTCCTGGTTTCACTGCGGCTCTGAAGAGAACGTTAGCAAAGAGGTAACCGGGACACTGAAAACAGTACTCAAAGACAGGGAGAGCAAGCTCTCTCTTGGCACTTTGGATGTGGGACATACAGCGAGATGTTTGCTGCTTTTGCGTTTGGCTGTTGGGAGATTTACAGCACAAAGATATCTAGTTGATTTGAAGCAGTTCCGAGAAAGTCTAAACATAATCCCCACTTCTCCCTCCTGGCACTTTCCATGTGGGAGATATAGCAGGATGTATATTGGTTTTGAGGACAACTCAATGGACAGTGTAGGGAGAAAAGGTCCTGGCTCCTTGAATGCCGTTTCTGGAGACACTGCGATCAATGTGGGAGATATGTCAAGATGTGTGTTTGTTTTGAGGACGGCTCTCTGGAGAGTCTTAGCAAAGAGGTCACAGGGATAATCAGAGCAATTCTCAGAGACACTGAGAACAAGCTCCACAATTCCCTCCTGGCACTTTCCCTGTAGGAGATACCGCAAGACGTTTCTGTACATTGGGCACAGCGCTCTGCACGGTGTTAGCAGAGACTTTCCCGGGACAGTGAAACCCGACATCAGAGACACTGAGAAGAAGCCCCAATGTTCCCTCCAGGCACTTTCAGTGTGGGTGCCTTATCCACGTGGTTCCTGGTTTCACTGCGGCTCTGAAGAGAACGTTAGCAAAGAGGTAACCGGGACAGTGAAAACAGTACTCAAAGACAGGGAGAGCAAGCTCTCTCTTGGCACTTTGGATGTGGGACATACAGCGAGATGTTTGCTGCTTTTGCGTTTGGCTGTTGGGAGATTTACAGCACAAAGATATCTAGTTGATTTGAAGCAGTTCCGAGAAAGTCTAAACATAATCCCCACTTCTCCCTCCTGGCACTTTCCATGTGGGAGATATAGCAGGATGTATATTGGTTTTGAGGACAACTCAATGGACAGTGTAGGGAGAAAAGGTCCTGGCTCCTTGAATGCCGTTTCTGGAGACACTGCGATCAATGTGGGAGATATGTCAAGATGTGTGTTTGTTTTGAGGACGGCTCTCTGGAGAGTCTTAGCAAAGAGGTCACAGGGATAATCAGAGCAATTCTCAGAGACACTGAGAACAAGCTCCACAATTCCCTCCTGGCACTTTCCCTGTAGGAGATACCGCAAGACGTTTCTGTACATTGGGCACAGCGCTCTGCACGGTGTTAGCAGAGACTTTCCCGGGACAGTGAAACCCTATGTCAGAGACACTGAGAAGAAGCCCCAATGTTCCCTCCAGGCACTTTCAGTGTGGGTGCCTTCTCCACGTGGTTCCTGGTTTCACTGCAGCTCTGAAGAGAACGTTAGCAAAGAGGTAACCGTGACACTGAAAACAGTACTCAAAGACAGGGAGAGCAAGCTCTCTCTTGGCACTTTGGATGTGGGACATACAGCGAGATGTTTGCTGCTTTTGCGTTTGGCTGTTGGGAGATTTACAGCACAAAGATATCTAGTTGATTTGAAGCAGTTCCGAGAAAGTCTAAACATAATCCCCACTTCTCCCTCCTGGCACTTTCCATGTGGGAGATATAGCAGGATGTATATTGGTTTTGAGGACAACTCAATGGACAGTGTAGGGAGAAAACCTCCTGGCTCCTTGAATGCCGTTTCTGGAGACACTGCGATCAATGTGGGAGATATGTCAAGATGTGTGTTTGTTTTGAGGACGTCTCTCTGGAGAGTCTTAGCAAAGAGGTCACAGGGATAATCAGAGCAATTCTCAGAGACACTGAGAACAAGCTCCACAATTCCCTCCTGGCACTTTCCCTGTAGGAGATACCGCAAGACGTTTCTGTACATTGGGCACAGCGCTCTGCACGGTGTTAGCAGAGACTTTCCCGGGACAGTGAAACCCGACATCAGAGACACTGAGAAGAAGCCCCAATGTTCCCTCCAGGCACTTTCAGTGTGGGTGCCTTCTCCACGTGGTTCCTGGTTTCACTGCGGCTCTGAAGAGAACGTTAGCAAAGAGGTAACCGGGACAGTGAAAACAGTACTCAAAGACAGGGAGAGCAAGCTCTCTCTTGGCACTTTGGATGTGGGACATACAGCGAGATGTTTGCTGCTTTTGCGTTTGGCTGTTGGGAGATTTACAGCACAAAGATATCTAGTTGATTTGAAGCAGTTCCGAGAAAGTCTAAACATAATCCCCACTTCTCCCTCCTGGCACTTTCCATGTGGGAGATATAGCAGGATGTATATTGGTTTTGAGGACAACTCAATGGACAGTGTAGGGAGAAAAGGTCCTGGCTCCTTGAATGCCGTTTCTGGAGACACTGCGATCAATGTGGGAGATATGTCAAGATGTGTGTTTGTTTTGAGGACGGCTCTCTGGAGAGTCTTAGCAAAGAGGTCACAGGGATAATCAGAGCAATTCTCAGAGACACTGAGAACAAGCTCCACAATTCCCTCCTGGCACTTTCCCTGTAGGAGATACCGCAAGACGTTTCTGTACATTGGGCACAGCGCTCTGCACGGTGTTAGCAGAGACTTTCCCGGGACAGTGAAACCCGACATCAGAGACACTGAGAAGAAGCCCCAATGTTCCCTCCAGGCACTTTCAGTGTGGGTGCCTTCTCCACGTGGTTCCTGGTTTCACTGCAGCTCTGAAGAGAACGTTAGCAAAGAGGTAACCGTGACACTGAAAACAGTACTCAAAGACAGGGAGAGCAAGCTCTCTCTTGGCACTTTGGATGTGGGACATACAGCGAGATGTTTGCTGCTTTTGCGTTTGGCTGTTGGGAGATTTACAGCACAAAGATATCTAGTTGATTTGAAGCAGTTCCGAGAAAGTCTAAACATAATCCCCACTTCTCCCTCCTGGCACTTTCCATGTGGGAGATATAGCAGGATGTATATTGGTTTTGAGGACAACTCAATGGACAGTGTAGGGAGAAAAGGTCCTGGCTCCTTGAATGCCGTTTCTGGAGACACTGCGATCAATGTGGGAGATATGTCAAGATGTGTGTTTGTTTTGAGGACGTCTCTCTGGAGAGTCTTAGCAAAGAGGTCACAGGGATAATCAGAGCAATTCTCAGAGACACTGAGAACAAGCTCCACAATTCCCTCCTGGCACTTTCCCTGTAGGAGATACCGCAAGACGTTTCTGTACATTGGGCACAGCGCTCTGCACGGTGTTAGCAGAGACTTTCCCGGGACAGTGAAACCCGACATCAGAGACACTGAGAAGAAGCCCCAATGTTCCCTCCAGGCACTTTCAGTGTGGGTGCCTTCTCCACGTGGTTCCTGGTTTCACTGCGGCTCTGAAGAGAACGTTAGCAAAGAGGTAACCGGGACACTGAAAACAGTACTCAAAGACAGGGAGAGCAAGCTCTCTCTTGGCACTTTGGATGTGGGACATACAGCGAGATGTTTGCTGCTTTTGCGTTTGGCTGTTGGGAGATTTACAGCACAAAGATATCTAGTTGATTTGAAGCAGTTCCGAGAAAGTCTAAACATAATCCCCACTTCTCCCTCCTGGCACTTTCCATGTGGGAGATATAGCAGGATGTATATTGGTTTTGAGGACAACTCAATGGACAGTGTAGGGAGAAAAGGTCCTGGCTCCTTGAATGCCGTTTCTGGAGACACTGCGATCAATGTGGGAGATATGTCAAGATGTGTGTTTGTTTTGAGGACGGCTCTCTGGAGAGTCTTAGCAAAGAGGTCACAGGGATAATCAGAGCAATTCTCAGAGACACTGAGAACAAGCTCCACAATTCCCTCCTGGCACTTTCCCTGTAGGAGATACCGCAAGACGTTTCTGTACATTGGGCACAGCGCTCTGCACGGTGTTAGCAGAGACTTTCCCGGGACAGTGAAACCCGACATCAGAGACACTGAGAAGAAGCCCCAATGTTCCCTCCAGGCACTTTCAGTGTGGGTGCCTTATCCACGTGGTTCCTGGTTTCACTGCGGCTCTGAAGAGAACGTTAGCAAAGAGGTAACCGGGACAGTGAAAACAGTACTCAAAGACAGGGAGAGCAAGCTCTCTCTTGGCACTTTGGATGTGGGACATACAGCGAGATGTTTGCTGCTTTTGCGTTTGGCTGTTGGGAGATTTACAGCACAAAGATATCTAGTTGATTTGAAGCAGTTCCGAGAAAGTCTAAACATAATCCCCACTTCTCCCTCCTGGCACTTTCCATGTGGGAGATATAGCAGGATGTATATTGGTTTTGAGGACAACTCAATGGACAGTGTAGGGAGAAAAGGTCCTGGCTCCTTGAATGCCGTTTCTGGAGACACTGCGATCAATGTGGGAGATATGTCAAGATGTGTGTTTGTTTTGAGGACGGCTCTCTGGAGAGTCTTAGCAAAGAGGTCACAGGGATAATCAGAGCAATTCTCAGAGACACTGAGAACAAGCTCCACAATTCCCTCCTGGCACTTTCCCTGTAGGAGATACCGCAAGACGTTTCTGTACATTGGGCACAGCGCTCTGCACGGTGTTAGCAGAGACTTTCCCGGGACAGTGAAACCCTATGTCAGAGACACTGAGAAGAAGCCCCAATGTTCCCTCCAGGCACTTTCAGTGTGGGTGCCTTCTCCACGTGGTTCCTGGTTTCACTGCAGCTCTGAAGAGAACGTTAGCAAAGAGGTAACCGTGACACTGAAAACAGTACTCAAAGACAGGGAGAGCAAGCTCTCTCTTGGCACTTTGGATGTGGGACATACAGCGAGATGTTTGCTGCTTTTGCGTTTGGCTGTTGGGAGATTTACAGCACAAAGATATCTAGTTGATTTGAAGCAGTTCCGAGAAAGTCTAAACATAATCCCCACTTCTCCCTCCTGGCACTTTCCATGTGGGAGATATAGCAGGATGTATATTGGTTTTGAGGACAACTCAATGGACAGTGTAGGGAGAAAACCTCCTGGCTCCTTGAATGCCGTTTCTGGAGACACTGCGATCAATGTGGGAGATATGTCAAGATGTGTGTTTGTTTTGAGGACGTCTCTCTGGAGAGTCTTAGCAAAGAGGTCACAGGGATAATCAGAGCAATTCTCAGAGACACTGAGAACAAGCTCCACAATTCCCTCCTGGCACTTTCCCTGTAGGAGATACCGCAAGACGTTTCTGTACATTGGGCACAGCGCTCTGCACGGTGTTAGCAGAGACTTTCCCGGGACAGTGAAACCCGACATCAGAGACACTGAGAAGAAGCCCCAATGTTCCCTCCAGGCACTTTCAGTGTGGGTGCCTTCTCCACGTGGTTCCTGGTTTCACTGCGGCTCTGAAGAGAACGTTAGCAAAGAGGTAACCGGGACAGTGAAAACAGTACTCAAAGACAGGGAGAGCAAGCTCTCTCTTGGCACTTTGGATGTGGGACATACAGCGAGATGTTTGCTGCTTTTGCGTTTGGCTGTTGGGAGATTTACAGCACAAAGATATCTAGTTGATTTGAAGCAGTTCCGAGAAAGTCTAAACATAATCCCCACTTCTCCCTCCTGGCACTTTCCATGTGGGAGATATAGCAGGATGTATATTGGTTTTGAGGACAACTCAATGGACAGTGTAGGGAGAAAAGGTCCTGGCTCCTTGAATGCCGTTTCTGGAGACACTGCGATCAATGTGGGAGATATGTCAAGATGTGTGTTTGTTTTGAGGACGGCTCTCTGGAGAGTCTTAGCAAAGAGGTCACAGGGATAATCAGAGCAATTCTCAGAGACACTGAGAACAAGCTCCACAATTCCCTCCTGGCACTTTCCCTGTAGGAGATACCGCAAGACGTTTCTGTACATTGGGCACAGCGCTCTGCACGGTGTTAGCAGAGACTTTCCCGGGACAGTGAAACCCGACATCAGAGACACTGAGAAGAAGCCCCAATGTTCCCTCCAGGCACTTTCAGTGTGGGTGCCTTCTCCACGTGGTTCCTGGTTTCACTGCAGCTCTGAAGAGAACGTTAGCAAAGAGGTAACCGTGACACTGAAAACAGTACTCAAAGACAGGGAGAGCAAGCTCTCTCTTGGCACTTTGGATGTGGGACATACAGCGAGATGTTTGCTGCTTTTGCGTTTGGCTGTTGGGAGATTTACAGCACAAAGATATCTAGTTGATTTGAAGCAGTTCCGAGAAAGTCTAAACATAATCCCCACTTCTCCCTCCTGGCACTTTCCATGTGGGAGATATAGCAGGATGTATATTGGTTTTGAGGACAACTCAATGGACAGTGTAGGGAGAAAAGGTCCTGGCTCCTTGAATGCCGTTTCTGGAGACACTGCGATCAATGTGGGAGATATGTCAAGATGTGTGTTTGTTTTGAGGACGTCTCTCTGGAGAGTCTTAGCAAAGAGGTCACAGGGATAATCAGAGCAATTCTCAGAGACACTGAGAACAAGCTCCACAATTCCCTCCTGGCACTTTCCCTGTAGGAGATACCGCAAGACGTTTCTGTACATTGGGCACAGCGCTCTGCACGGTGTTAGCAGAGACTTTCCCGGGACAGTGAAACCCGACATCAGAGACACTGAGAAGAAGCCCCAATGTTCCCTCCAGGCACTTTCAGTGTGGGTGCCTTCTCCACGTGGTTCCTGGTTTCACTGCGGCTCTGAAGAGAACGTTAGCAAAGAGGTAACCGGGACACTGAAAACAGTACTCAAAGACAGGGAGAGCAAGCTCTCTCTTGGCACTTTGGATGTGGGACATACAGCGAGATGTTTGCTGCTTTTGCGTTTGGCTGTTGGGAGATTTACAGCACAAAGGTATCTAGTTGATTTGAAGCAGTTCCGAGAAAGTCTAAACATAATCCCCACTTCTCCCTCCTGGCACTTTCCATGTGGGAGATATAGCAGGATGTATATTGGTTTTGAGGACAACTCAATGGACAGTGTAGGGAGAAAAGGTCCTGGCTCCTTGAATGCCGTTTCTGGAGACACTGCGATCAATGTGGGAGATATGTCAAGATGTGTGTTTGTTTTGAGGACGGCTCTCTGGAGAGTCTTAGCAAAGAGGTCACACAGATAATCAGAGCAATTCTCAGAGACACTGAGAACAAGCTCCACAATTCCCTCCTGGCACTTTCCCTGTAGGAGATACCGCAAGACGTTTCTGTACATTGGGCACAGCGCTCTGCACGGTGTTAGCAGAGACTTTCCCGGGACAGTGAAACCCGACATCAGAGACACTGAGAAGAAGCCCCAATGTTCCCTCCAGGCACTTTCAGTGTGGGTGCCTTCTCCACGTGGTTCCTGGTTTCACTGCGGCTCTGAAGAGAACGTTAGCAAAGAGGTAACCGGGACACTGAAAACAGTACTCAAAGACAGGGAGAGCAAGCTCTCTCTTGGCACTTTGGATGTGGGACATACAGCGAGATGTTTGCTGCTTTTGCGTTTGGCTGTTGGGAGATTTACAGCACAAAGATATCTAGTTGATTTGAAGCAGTTCTGAGAAAGTCTAAACATAATCCCCACTTCTCCCTCCTGGCACTTTCCATGTGGGAGATATAGCAGGATGTAGATTGGTTTTGAGGACAACTCAATGGACAGTGTAGGGAGAAAAGGTCCTGGCTCCTTGAATGCCGTTTCTGGAGACACTGCGATCAATGTGGGAGATATGTCAAGATGTGTGTTTGTTTTGAGGACGGCTCTCTGGAGAGTCTTAGCAAAGAGGTCACACAGATAATCAGAGCAATTCTCAGAGACACTGAGAACAAGCTCCACAATTCCCTCCTGGCACTTTCCCTGTAGGAGATACCGCAAGACGTTTCTGTACATTGGGCACAGCGCTCTGCACGGTGTTAGCAGAGACTTTCCCGGGACAGTGAAACCCGACATCAGAGACACTGAGAAGAAGCCCCAATGTTCCCTCCAGGCACTTTCAGTGTGGGTGCCTTCTCCACGTGGTTCCTGGTTTCACTGCGGCTCTGAAGAGAACGTTAGCAAAGAGGTAACCGGGACAGTGAAAACAGTACTCAAAGACAGGGAGAGCAAGCTCTCTCTTGGCACTTTGGATGTGGGACATACAGCGAGATGTTTGCTGCTTTTGCGTTTGGCTGTTGGGAGATTTACAGCACAAAGATATCTAGTTGATTTGAAGCAGTTCCGAGAAAGTCTAAACATAATCCCCACTTCTCCCTCCTGGCACTTTCCATGTGGGAGATATAGCAGGATGTATATTGGTTTTGAGGACAACTCAATGGACAGTGTAGGGAGAAAAGGTCCTGGCTCCTTGAATGCCGTTTCTGGAGACACTGCGATCAATGTGGGAGATATGTCAAGATGTGTGTTTGTTTTGAGGACGGCTCTCTGGAGAGTCTTAGCAAAGAGGTCACAGGGATAATCAGAGCAATTCTCAGAGACACTGAGAACAAGCTCCACAATTCCCTCCTGGCACTTTCCCTGTAGGAGATACCGCAAGACGTTTCTGTACATTGGGCACAGCGCTCTGCACGGTGTTAGCAGAGACTTTCCCGGGACAGTGAAACCCTATGTCAGAGACACTGAGAAGAAGCCCCAATGTTCCCTCCAGGCACTTTCAGTGTGGGTGCCTTCTCCACGTGGTTCCTGGTTTCACTGCAGCTCTGAAGAGAACGTTAGCAAAGAGGTAACCGTGACACTGAAAACAGTACTCAAAGACAGGGAGAGCAAGCTCTCTCTTGGCACTTTGGATGTGGGACATACAGCGAGATGTTTGCTGCTTTTGCGTTTGGCTGTTGGGAGATTTACAGCACAAAGATATCTAGTTGATTTGAAGCAGTTCCGAGAAAGTCTAAACATAATCCCCACTTCTCCCTCCTGGCACTTTCCATGTGGGAGATATAGCAGGATGTATATTGGTTTTGAGGACAACTCAATGGACAGTGTAGGGAGAAAACCTCCTGGCTCCTTGAATGCCGTTTCTGGAGACACTGCGATCAATGTGGGAGATATGTCAAGATGTGTGTTTGTTTTGAGGACGGCTCTCTGGAGAGTCTTAGCAAAGAGGTCACAGGGATAATCAGAGCAATTCTCAGAGACACTGAGAACAAGCTCCACAATTCCCTCCTGGCACTTTCCCTGTAGGAGATACCGCAAGACGTTTCTGTACATTGGGCACAGCGCTCTGCACGGTGTTAGCAGAGACTTTCCCGGGACAGTGAAACCCGACATCAGAGACACTGAGAAGAAGCCCCAATGTTCCCTCCAGGCACTTTCAGTGTGGGTGCCTTCTCCACGTGGTTCCTGGTTTCACTGCGGCTCTGAAGAGAACGTTAGCAAAGAGGTAACCGGGACAGTGAAAACAGTACTCAAAGACAGGGAGAGCAAGCTCTCTCTTGGCACTTTGGATGTGGGACATACAGCGAGATGTTTGCTGCTTTTGCGTTTGGCTGTTGGGAGATTTACAGCACAAAGATATCTAGTTGATTTGAAGCAGTTCCGAGAAAGTCTAAACATAATCCCCACTTCTCCCTCCTGGCACTTTCCATGTGGGAGATATAGCAGGATGTATATTGGTTTTGAGGACAACTCAATGGACAGTGTAGGGAGAAAAGGTCCTGGCTCCTTGAATGCCGTTTCTGGAGACACTGCGATCAATGTGGGAGATATGTCAAGATGTGTGTTTGTTTTGAGGACGGCTCTCTGGAGAGTCTTAGCAAAGAGGTCACACAGATAATCAGAGCAATTCTCAGAGACACTGAGAACAAGCTCCACAATTCCCTCCTGGCACTTTCCCTGTAGGAGATACCGCAAGACGTTTCTGTACATTGGGCACAGCGCTCTGCACGGTGTTAGCAGAGACTTTCCCGGGACAGTGAAACCCGACATCAGAGACACTGAGAAGAAGCCCCAATGTTCCCTCCAGGCACTTTCAGTGTGGGTGCCTTCTCCACGTGGTTCCTGGTTTCACTGCGGCTCTGAAGAGAACGTTAGCAAAGAGGTAACCGTGACACTGAAAACAGTACTCAAAGACAGGGAGAGCAAGCTCTCTCTTGGCACTTTGGATGTGGGACATACAGCGAGATGTTTGCTGCTTTTGCGTTTGGCTGTTGGGAGATTTACAGCACAAAGATATCTAGTTGATTTGAAGCAGTTCCGAGAAAGTCTAAACATAATCCCCACTTCTCCCTCCTGGCACTTTCCATGTGGGAGATATAGCAGGATGTATATTGGTTTTGAGGACAACTCAATGGACAGTGTAGGGAGAAAAGGTCCTGGCTCCTTGAATGCCGTTTCTGGAGACACTGCGATCAATGTGGGAGATATGTCAAGATGTGTGTTTGTTTTGAGGACGTCTCTCTGGAGAGTCTTAGCAAAGAGGTCACACAGATAATCAGAGCAATTCTCAGAGACACTGAGAACAAGCTCCACAATTCCCTCCTGGCACTTTCCCTGTAGGAGATACCGCAAGACGTTTCTGTACATTGGGCACAGCGCTCTGCACGGTGTTAGCAGAGACTTTCCCGGGACAGTGAAACCCGACATCAGAGACACTGAGAAGAAGCCCCAATGTTCCCTCCAGGCACTTTCAGTGTGGGTGCCTTCTCCACGTGGTTCCTGGTTTCACTGCGGCTCTGAAGAGAACGTTAGCAAAGAGGTAACCGGGACAGTGAAAACAGTACTCAAAGACAGGGAGAGCAAGGTCTCTCTTGGCACTTTGGATGTGGGACATACAGCGAGATGTTTGCTGCTTTTGCGTTTGGCTGTTGGGAGATTTACAGCACAAAGATATCTAGTTGATTTGAAGCAGTTCTGAGAAAGTCTAAACATAATCCCCACTTCTCCCTCCTGGCACTTTCCATGTGGGAGATATAGCAGGATGTATATTGGTTTTGAGGACAACTCAATGGACAATGTAGGGAGAAAAGGTCCTGGCTCCTTGAATGCCGTTTCTGGAGACACTGCGATCAATGTGGGAGATATGTCAAGATGTGTGTTTGTTTTGAGGACGGCTCTCTGGAGAGTCTTAGCAAAGAGGTCACACAGATAATCAGAGCAATTCTCAGAGACACTGAGAACAAGCTCCACAATTCCCTCCTGGCACTTTCCCTGTAGGAGATACCGCAAGATGTTTCTGTACATTGGGCACAGCGCTCTGCACGGTGTTAGCAGAGACTTTCCCGGGACAGTGAAACCCGACATCAGAGACACTGAGAAGAAGCCCCAATGTTCCCTCCAGGCACTTTCAGTGTGGGTGCCTTCTCCACGTGGTTCCTGGTTTCACTGCGGCTCTGAAGAGAACGTTAGCAAAGAGGTAACCGGGACACTGAAAACAGTACTCAAAGACAGGGAGAGCAAGCTCTCTCTTGGCACTTTGGATGTGGGACATACAGCGAGATGTTTGCTGCTTTTGCGTTTGGCTGTTGGGAGATTTACAGCACAAAGATATCTAGTTGATTTGAAGCAGTTCCGAGAAAGTCTAAACATAATCCCCACTTCTCCCTCCTGGCACTTTCCATGTGGGAGATATAGCAGGATGTATATTGGTTTTGAGGACAACTCAATGGACAGTGTAGGGAGAAAAGGTCCTGGCTCCTTGAATGCCGTTTCTGGAGACACTGCGATCAATGTGGGAGATATGTCAAGATGTGTGTTTGTTTTGAGGACGGCTCTCTGGAGAGTCTTAGCAAAGAGGTCACAGGGATAATCAGAGCAATTCTCAGAGACACTGAGAACAAGCTCCACAATTCCCTCCTGGCACTTTCCCTGTAGGAGATACCGCAAGACGTTTCTGTACATTGGGCACAGCGCTCTGCACGGTGTTAGCAGAGACTTTCCCGGGACAGTGAAACCCTATGTCAGAGACACTGAGAAGAAGCCCCAATGTTCCCTCCAGGCACTTTCAGTGTGGGTGCCTTCTCCACGTGGTTCCTGGTTTCACTGCGGCTCTGAAGAGAACGTTAGCAAAGAGGTAACCGGGACACTGAAAACAGTACTCAAAGACAGGGAGAGCAAGCTCTCTCTTGGCACTTTGGATGTGGGACATACAGCGAGATGTTTGCTGCTTTTGCGTTTGGCTGTTGGGAGATTTACAGCACAAAGATATCTAGTTGATTTGAAGCAGTTCCGAGAAAGTCTAAACATAATCCCCACTTCTCCCTCCTGGCACTTTCCATGTGGGAGATATAGCAAGATGTATATTGGTTTTGAGGACAACTCAATGGACAGTGTAGGGAGAAAAGGTCCTGGCTCCTTGAATGCCGTTTCTGGAGACACTGCGATCAATGTGGGAGATATGTCAAGATGTGTGTTTGTTTTGAGGACGGCTCTCTGGAGAGTCTTAGCAAAGAGGTCACACAGATAATCAGAGCAATTCTCAGAGACACTGAGAACAAGCTCCACAATTCCCTCCTGGCACTTTCCCTGTAGGAGATACCGCAAGACGTTTCTGTACATTGGGCACAGCGCTCTGCGTGGTGTTAGCAGAGACTTTCCCGGGACAGTGAAACCCTATGTCAGAGACACTGAGAAGAAGCCCCAATGTTCCCTCCAGGCACTTTCAGTGTGGGTGCCTTCTCCACGTGGTTCCTGGTTTCACTGCGGCTCTGAAGAGAACGTTAGCAAAGAGGTAACCGGGACAGTGAAAACAGTACTCAAAGACAGGGAGAGCAAGCTCTCTCTTGGCACTTTGGATGTGGGACATACAGCGAGATGTTTGCTGCTTTTGCGTTTGGCTGTTGGGAGATTTACAGCACAAAGATATCTAGTTGATTTGAAGCAGTTCCGAGAAAGTCTAAACATAATCCCCACTTCTCCCTCCTGGCACTTTCCATGTGGGAGATATAGCAGGATGTATATTGGTTTTGAGGACAACTCAATGGACAGTGTAGGGAGAAAACCTCCTGGCTCCTTGAATGCCGTTTCTGGAGACACTGCGATCAATGTGGGAGATATGTCAAGATGTGTGTTTGTTTTGAGGACGGCTCTCTGGAGAGTCTTAGCAAAGAGGTCACAGGGATAATCAGAGCAATTCTCAGAGACACTGAGAACAAGCTCCACAATTCCCTCCTGGCACTTTCCCTGTAGGAGATACCGCAAGACGTTTCTGTACATTGGGCACAGCGCTCTGCACGGTGTTAGCAGAGACTTTCCCGGGACAGTGAAACCCTATGTCAGAGACACTGAGAAGAAGCCCCAATGTTCCCTCCAGGCACTTTCAGTGTGGGTGCCTTCTCCACGTGGTTCCTGGTTTCACTGCGGCTCTGAAGAGAACGTTAGCAAAGAGGTAACCGGGACACTGAAAACAGTACTCAAAGACAGGGAGAGCAAGCTCTCTCTTGGCACTTTGGATGTGGGACATACAGCGAGATGTTTGCTGCTTTTGCGTTTGGCTGTTGGGAGATTTACAGCACAAAGATATCTAGTTGATTTGAAGCAGTTCCGAGAAAGTCTAAACATAATCCCCACTTCTCCCTCCTGGCACTTTCCATGTGGGAGATATAGCAGGATGTATATTGGTTTTGAGGACAACTCAATGGACAGTGTAGGGAGAAAAGGTCCTGGCTCCTTGAATGCCGTTTCTGGAGACACTGCGATCAATGTGGGAGATATGTCAAGATGTGTGTTTGTTTTGAGGACGGCTCTCTGGAGAGTCTTAGCAAAGAGGTCACACAGATAATCAGAGCAATTCTCAGAGACACTGAGAACAAGCTCCACAATTCCCTCCTGGCACTTTCCCTGTAGGAGATACCGCAAGACGTTTCTGTACATTGGGCACAGCGCTCTGCACGGTGTTAGCAGAGACTTTCCCGGGACAGTGAAACCCTATGTCAGAGACACTGAGAAGAAGCCCCAATGTTCCCTCCAGGCACTTTCAGTGTGGGTGCCTTCTCCACGTGGTTCCTGGTTTCACTGCGGCTCTGAAGAGAACGTTAGCAAAGAGGTAACCGGGACAGTGAAAACAGTACTCAAAGACAGGGAGAGCAAGCTCTCTCTTGGCACTTTGGATGTGGGACATACAGCGAGATGTTTGCTGCTTTTGCGTTTGGCTGTTGGGAGATTTACAGCACAAAGATATCTAGTTGATTTGAAGCAGTTCCGAGAAAGTCTAAACATAATCCCCACTTCTCCCTCCTGGCACTTTCCATGTGGGAGATATAGCAGGATGTATATTGGTTTTGAGGACAACTCAATGGACAGTGTAGGGAGAAAACCTCCTGGCTCCTTGAATGCCGTTTCTGGAGACACTGCGATCAATGTGGGAGATATGTCAAGATGTGTGTTTGTTTTGAGGACGTCTCTCTGGAGAGTCTTAGCAAAGAGGTCACACAGATAATCAGAGCAATTCTCAGAGACACTGAGAACAAGCTCCACAATTCCCTCCTGGCACTTTCCCTGTAGGAGATACCGCAAGACGTTTCTGTACATTGGGCACAGCGCTCTGCACGGTGTTAGCAGAGACTTTCCCGGGACAGTGAAACCCTATGTCAGAGACACTGAGAAGAAGCCCCAATGTTCCCTCCAGGCACTTTCAGTGTGGGTGCCTTCTCCACGTGGTTCCTGGTTTCACTGCGGCTCTGAAGAGAACGTTAGCAAAGAGGTAACCGGGACAGTGAAAACAGTACTCAAAGACAGGGAGAGCAAGCTCTCTCTTGGCACTTTGGATGTGGGACATACAGCGAGATGTTTGCTGCTTTTGCGTTTGGCTGTTGGGAGATTTACAGCACAAAGATATCTAGTTGATTTGAAGCAGTTCCGAGAAAGTCTAAACATAATCGCCACTTCTCCCTCCTGGCACTTTCCATGTGGGAGATATAGCAGGATGTATATTGGTTTTGAGGACAACTCAATGGACAGTGTAGGGAGAAAAGGTCCTGGCTCCTTGAATGCCGTTTCTGGAGACACTGCGATCAATGTGGGAGATATGTCAAGATGTGTGTTTGTTTTGAGGACGGCTCTCTGGAGAGTCTTAGCAAAGAGGTCACACAGATAATCAGAGCAATTCTCAGAGACACTGAGAACAAGCTCCACAATTCCCTCCTGGCACTTTCCCTGTAGGAGATACCGCAAGACGTTTCTGTACATTGGGCACAGCGCTCTGCACGGTGTTAGCAGAGACTTTCCCGGGACAGTGAAACCCGACATCAGAGACACTGAGAAGAAGCCCCAATGTTCCCTCCAGGCACTTTCAGTGTGGGTGCCTTCTCCACGTGGTTCCTGGTTTCACTGCAGCTCTGAAGAGAACGTTAGCAAAGAGGTAACCGGGACAGTGAAAACAGTACTCAAAGACAGGGAGAGCAAGCTCTCTCTTGGCACTTTGGATGTGGGACATACAGCGAGATGTTTGCTGCTTTTGCGTTTGGCTGTTGGGAGATTTACAGCACAAAGATATCTAGTTGATTTGAAGCAGTTCCGAGAAAGTCTAAACATAATCCCCACTTCTCCCTCCTGGCCCTTTCCATGTGGGAGATATAGCAGGATGTATATTGGTTTTGAGGACAACTCAATGGACAGTGTAGGGAGAAAAGGTCCTGGCTCCTTGAATGCCGTTTCTGGAGACACTGCGATCAATGTGGGAGATATGTCAAGATGTGTGTTTGTTTTGAGGACGGCTCTCTGGAGAGTCTTAGCAAAGAGGTCACAGGGATAATCAGAGCAATTCTCAGAGACACTGAGAACAAGCTCCACAATTCCCTCCTGGCACTTTCCCTGTAGGAGATACCGCAAGACGTTTCTGTACATTGGGCACAGCGCTCTGCACGGTGTTAGCAGAGACTTTCCCGGGACAGTGAAACCCGACATCAGAGACACTGAGAAGAAGCCCCAATGTTCCCTCCAGGCACTTTCAGTGTGGGTGCCTTCTCCACGTGGTTCCTGGTTTCACTGCGGCTCTGAAGAGAACGTTAGCAAAGAGGTAACCGGGACACTGAAAACAGTACTCAAAGACAGGGAGAGCAAGCTCTCTCTTGGCACTTTGGATGTGGGACATACAGCGAGATGTTTGCTGCTTTTGCGTTTGGCTGTTGGGAGATTTACAGCACAAAGATATCTAGTTGATTTGAAGCAGTTCCGAGAAAGTCTAAACGTAATCCCCACTTCTCCCTCCTGGCACTTTCCATGTGGGAGATATAGCAGGATGTATATTGGTTTTGAGGACAACTCAATGGACAGTGTAGGGAGAAAAGGTCCTGGCTCCTTGAATGCCGTTTCTGGAGACACTGCGATCAATGTGGGAGATATGTCAAGATGTGTGTTTGTTTTGAGGACGGCTCTCTGGAGAGTCTTAGCAAAGAGGTCACAGGGATAATCAGAGCAATTCTCAGAGACACTGAGAACAAGCTCCACAATTCCCTCCTGGCACTTTCCCTGTAGGAGATACCGCAAGACGTTTCTGTACATTGGGCACAGCGCTCTGCACGGTGTTAGCAGAGACTTTCCCGGGACAGTGAAACCCTATGTCAGAGACACTGAGAAGAAGCCCCAATGTTCCCTCCAGGCACTTTCAGTGTGGGTGCCTTCTCCACGTGGTTCCTGGTTTCACTGCGGCTCTGAAGAGAATGTTAGCAAAGAGGTAACCGGGACAGTGAAAACAGTACTCAAAGACAGGGAGAGCAAGCTCTCTCTTGGCACTTTGGATGTGGGACATACAGCGAGATGTTTGCTGCTTTTGCGTTTGGCTGTTGGGAGATTTACAGCACAAAGATATCTAGTTGATTTGAAGCAGTTCCGAGAAAGTCTAAACATAATCCCCACTTCTCCCTCCTGGCACTTTCCATGTGGGAGATATAGCAGGATGTATATTGGTTTTGAGGACAACTCAATGGACAGTGTAGGGAGAAAAGGTCCTGGCTCCTTGAATGCCGTTTCTGGAGACACTGCGATCAATGTGGGAGATATGTCAAGATGTGTGTTTGTTTTGAGGACGGCTCTCTGGAGAGTCTTAGCAAAGAGGTCACAGGGATAATCAGAGCAATTCTCAGAGACACTGAGAACAAGCTCCACAATTCCCTCCTGGCACTTTCCCTGTAGGAGATACCGCAAGACGTTTCTGTACATTGGGCACAGCGCTCTGCACGGTGTTAGCAGAGACTTTCCCGGGACAGTGAAACCCTATGTCAGAGACACTGAGAAGAAGCCCCAATGTTCCCTCCAGGCACTTTCAGTGTGGGTGCCTTCTCCACGTGGTTCCTGGTTTCACTGCAGCTCTGAAGAGAACGTTAGCAAAGAGGTAACCGGGACAGTGAAAACAGTACTCAAAGACAGGGAGAGCAAGCTCTCTCTTGGCACTTTGGATGTGGGACATACAGCGAGATGTTTGCTGCTTTTGCGTTTGGCTGTTGGGAGATTTACAGCACAAAGATATCTAGTTGATTTGAAGCAGTTCCGAGAAAGTCTAAACATAATCCCCACTTCTCCCTCCTGGCCCTTTCCATGTGGGAGATATAGCAGGATGTATATTGGTTTTGAGGACAACTCAATGGACAGTGTAGGGAGAAAAGGTCCTGGCTCCTTGAATGCCGTTTCTGGAGACACTGCGATCAATGTGGGAGATATGTCAAGATGTGTGTTTGTTTTGAGGACGGCTCTCTGGAGAGTCTTAGCAAAGAGGTCACAGGGATAATCAGAGCAATTCTCAGAGACACTGAGAACAAGCTCCACAATTCCCTCCTGGCACTTTCCCTGTAGGAGATACCGCAAGACGTTTCTGTACATTGGGCACAGCGCTCTGCACGGTGTTAGCAGAGACTTTCCCGGGACAGTGAAACCCGACATCAGAGACACTGAGAAGAAGCCCCAATGTTCCCTCCAGGCACTTTCAGTGTGGGTGCCTTCTCCACGTGGTTCCTGGTTTCACTGCGGCTCTGAAGAGAACGTTAGCAAAGAGGTAACCGGGACACTGAAAACAGTACTCAAAGACAGGGAGAGCAAGCTCTCTCTTGGCACTTTGGATGTGGGACATACAGCGAGATGTTTGCTGCTTTTGCGTTTGGCTGTTGGGAGATTTACAGCACAAAGATATCTAGTTGATTTGAAGCAGTTCCGAGAAAGTCTAAACGTAATCCCCACTTCTCCCTCCTGGCACTTTCCATGTGGGAGATATAGCAGGATGTATATTGGTTTTGAGGACAACTCAATGGACAGTGTAGGGAGAAAAGGTCCTGGCTCCTTGAATGCCGTTTCTGGAGACACTGCGATCAATGTGGGAGATATGTCAAGATGTGTGTTTGTTTTGAGGACGGCTCTCTGGAGAGTCTTAGCAAAGAGGTCACACAGATAATCAGAGCAATTCTCAGAGACACTGAGAACAAGCTCCACAATTCCCTCCTGGCACTTTCCCTGTAGGAGATACCGCAAGACGTTTCTGTACATTGGGCACAGCGCTCTGCACGGTGTTAGCAGAGACTTTCCCGGGACAGTGAAACCCTATGTCAGAGACACTGAGAAGAAGCCCCAATGTTCCCTCCAGGCACTTTCAGTGTGGGTGCCTTCTCCACGTGGTTCCTGGTTTCACTGCAGCTCTGAAGAGAACGTTAGCAAAGAGGTAACCGGGACAGTGAAAACAGTACTCAAAGACAGGGAGAGCAAGCTCTCTCTTGGCACTTTGGATGTGGGACATACAGCGAGATGTTTGCTGCTTTTGCGTTTGGCTGTTGGGAGATTTACAGCACAAAGATATCTAGTTGATTTGAAGCAGTTCCGAGAAAGTCTAAACATAATCCCCACTTCTCCCTCCTGGCACTTTCCATGTGGGAGATATAGCAGGATGTATATTGGTTTTGAGGACAACTCAATGGACAGTGTAGGGAGAAAAGGTCCTGGCTCCTTGAATGCCGTTTCTGGAGACACTGCGATCAATGTGGGAGATATGTCAAGATGTGTGTTTGTTTTGAGGACGTCTCTCTGGAGAGTCTTAGCAAAGAGGTCACACAGATAATCAGAGCAATTCTCAGAGACACTGAGAACAAGCTCCACAATTCCCTCCTGGCACTTTCCCTGTAGGAGATACCGCAAGACGTTTCTGTACATTGGGCACAGCGCTCTGCACGGTGTTAGCAGAGACTTTCCCGGGACAGTGAAACCCGACATCAGAGACACTGAGAAGAAGCCCCAATGTTCCCTCCAGGCACTTTCAGTGTGGGTGCCTTCTCCACGTGGTTCCTGGTTTCACTGCGGCTCTGAAGAGAACGTTAGCAAAGAGGTAACCGGGACAGTGAAAACAGTACTCAAAGACAGGGAGAGCAAGCTCTCTCTTGGCACTTTGGATGTGGGACATACAGCGAGATGTTTGCTGCTTTTGCGTTTGGCTGTTGGGAGATTTACAGCACAAAGATATCTAGTTGATTTGAAGCAGTTCCGAGAAAGTCTAAACATAATCCCCACTTCTCCCTCCTGGCACTTTCCATGTGGGAGATATAGCAGGATGTATATTGGTTTTGAGGACAACTCAATGGACAGTGTAGGGAGAAAAGGTCCTGGCTCCTTGAATGCCGTTTCTGGAGACACTGCGATCAATGTGGGAGATATGTCAAGATGTGTGTTGGTTTTGAGGACGGCTCTCTGGAGAGTCTTAGCAAAGAGGTCACAGGGATAATCAGAGCAATTCTCAGAGACACTGAGAACAAGCTCCACAATTCCCTCCTGGCACTTTCCCTGTAGGAGATACCGCAAGACGTTTCTGTACATTGGGCACAGCGCTCTGCACGGTGTTAGCAGAGACTTTCCCGGGACAGTGAAACCCTATGTCAGAGACACTGAGAAGAAGCCCCAATGTTCCCTCCAGGCACTTTCAGTGTGGGTGCCTTCTCCACGTGGTTCCTGGTTTCACTGCAGCTCTGAAGAGAATGTTAGCAAAGAGGTAACCGGGACAGTGAAAACAGTACTCAAAGACAGGGAGAGCAAGCTCTCTCTTGGCACTTTGGATGTGGGACATACAGCGAGATGTTTGCTGCTTTTGCGTTTGGCTGTTGGGAGATTTACAGCACAAAGATATCTAGTTGATTTGAAGCAGTTCCGAGAAAGTCTAAACATAATCCCCACTTCTCCCTCCTGGCACTTTCCATGTGGGAGATATAGCAGGATGTATATTGGTTTTGAGGACAACTCAATGGACAGTGTAGGGAGAAAAGGTCCTGGCTCCTTGAATGCCGTTTCTGGAGACCCTGCGATCAATGTGGGAGATATGTCAAGATGTGTGTTTGTTTTGAGGACGGCTCTCTGGAGAGTCTTAGCAAAGAGGTCACAGGGATAATCAGAGCAATTCTCAGAGACACTGAGAACAAGCTCCACAATTCCCTCCTGGCACTTTCCCTGTAGGAGATACCGCAAGACGTTTCTGTACATTGGGCACAGCGCTCTGCACGGTGTTAGCAGAGACTTTCCCGGGACAGTGAAACCCTATGTCAGAGACACTGAGAAGAAGCCCCAATGTTCCCTCCAGGCACTTTCAGTGTGGGTGCCTTCTCCACGTGGTTCCTGGTTTCGCTGCGGCTCTGAAGAGAACGTTAGCAAAGAGGTAACCGGGACAGTGAAAACAGTACTCAAAGACAGGGAGAGCAAGCTCTCTCTTGGCACTTTGGATGTGGGACATACAGCGAGATGTTTGCTGCTTTTGCGTTTGGCTGTTGGGAGATTTACAGCACAAAGATATCTAGTTGATTTGAAGCAGTTCCGAGAAAGTCTAAACATAATCCCCACTTCTCCCTCCTGGCACTTTCCATGTGGGAGATATAGCAGGATGTATATTGGTTTTGAGGACAACTCAATGGACAGTGTAGGGAGAAAAGGTCCTGGCTCCTTGAATGCCGTTTCTGGAGACACTGCGATCAATGTGGGAGATATGTCAAGATGTGTGTTTGTTTTGAGGACGGCTCTCTGGAGAGTCTTAGCAAAGAGGTCACAGGGATAATCAGAGCAATTCTCAGAGACACTGAGAACAAGCTCCACAATTCCCTCCTGGCACTTTCCCTGTAGGAGATACCGCAAGACGTTTCTGTACATTGGGCACAGCGCTCTGCACGGTGTTAGCAGAGACTTTCCCGGGACAGTGAAACCCTATGTCAGAGACACTGAGAAGAAGCCCCAATGTTCCCTCCAGGCACTTTCAGTGTGGGTGCCTTCTCCACGTGGTTCCTGGTTTCACTGCAGCTCTGAAGAGAATGTTAGCAAAGAGGTAACCGGGACAGTGAAAACAGTACTCAAAGACAGGGAGAGCAAGCTCTCTCTTGGCACTTTGGATGTGGGACATACAGCGAGATGTTTGCTGCTTTTGCGTTTGGCTGTTGGGAGATTTACAGCACAAAGATATCTAGTTGATTTGAAGCAGTTCCGAGAAAGTCTAAACATAATCCCCACTTCTCCCTCCTGGCACTTTCCATGTGGGAGATATAGCAGGATGTATATTGGTTTTGAGGACAACTCAATGGACAGTGTAGGGAGAAAAGGTCCTGGCTCCTTGAATGCCGTTTCTGGAGACACTGCGATCAATGTGGGAGATATGTCAAGATGTGTGTTTGTTTTGAGGACGGCTCTCTGGAGAGTCTTAGCAAAGAGGTCACACAGATAATCAGAGCAATTCTCAGAGACACTGAGAACAAGCTCCACAATTCCCTCCTGGCACTTTCCCTGTAGGAGATACCGCAAGACGTTTCTGTACATTGGGCACAGCGCTCTGCACGGTGTTAGCAGAGACTTTCCCGGGACAGTGAAACCCTATGTCAGAGACACTGAGAAGAAGCCCCAATGTTCCCTCTAGGCACTTTCAGTGTGGGTGCCTTCTCCACGTGGTTCCTGGTTTCACTGCGGCTCTGAAGAGAATGTTAGCAAAGAGGTAACCGGGACAGTGAAAACAGTACTCAAAGACAGGGAGAGCAAGCTCTCTCTTGGCACTTTGGATGTGGGACATACAGCGAGATGTTTGCTGCTTTTGCGTTTGGCTGTTGGGAGATTTACAGCACAAAGATATCTAGTTGATTTGAAGCAGTTCCGAGAAAGTCTAAACATAATCCCCACTTCCTCCTGGCACTTTCCATGTGGGAGATATAGCAGGATGTATATTGGTTTTGAGGACAACTCAATGGACAGTGTAGGGAGTAAAGGTCCTGGCTCCTTGAATGCCGTTTCTGGAGACACTGCGATCAATGTGGGAGATATGTCAAGATGTGTGTTGGTTTTGAGGACGGCTCTCTGGAGAGTCTTAGCAAAGAGGTCACAGGGATAATCAGAGCAATTCTCAGAGACACTGAGAACAAGCTCCACAATTCCCTCCTGGCACTTTCCCTGTAGGAGATACCGCAAGACGTTTCTGTACATTGGGCACAGCGCTCTGCACGGTGTTAGCAGAGACTTTCCCGGGACAGTGAAACCCTATGTCAGAGACACTGAGAAGAAGCCCCAATGTTCCCTCCAGGCACTTTCAGTGTGGGTGCCTTCTCCACGTGGTTCCTGGTTTCGCTGCGGCTCTGAAGAGAACGTTAGCAAAGAGGTAACCGGGACAGTGAAAACAGTACTCAAAGACAGGGAGAGCAAGCTCTCTCTTGGCACTTTGGATGTGGGACATACAGCGAGATGTTTGCTGCTTTTGCGTTTGGCTGTTGGGAGATTTACAGCACAAAGATATCTAGTTGATTTGAAGCAGTTCCGAGAAAGTCTAAACATAATCCCCACTTCTCCCTCCTGGCACTTTCCATGTGGGAGATATAGCAGGATGTATATTGGTTTTGAGGACAACTCAATGGACAGTGTAGGGAGAAAAGGTCCTGGCTCCTTGAATGCCGTTTCTGGAGACACTGCGATCAATGTGGGAGATATGTCAAGATGTGTGTTTGTTTTGAGGACGGCTCTCTGGAGAGTCTTAGCAAAGAGGTCACAGGGATAATCAGAGCAATTCTCAGAGACACTGAGAACAAGCTCCACAATTCCCTCCTGGCACTTTCCCTGTAGGAGATACCGCAAGACGTTTCTGTACATTGGGCACAGCGCTCTGCACGGTGTTAGCAGAGACTTTCCCGGGACAGTGAAACCCTATGTCAGAGACACTGAGAAGAAGCCCCAATGTTCCCTCCAGGCACTTTCAGTGTGGGTGCCTTCTCCACGTGGTTCCTGGTTTCACTGCAGCTCTGAAGAGAATGTTAGCAAAGAGGTAACCGGGACAGTGAAAACAGTACTCAAAGACAGGGAGAGCAAGCTCTCTCTTGGCACTTTGGATGTGGGACATACAGCGAGATGTTTGCTGCTTTTGCGTTTGGCTGTTGGGAGATTTACAGCACAAAGATATCTAGTTGATTTGAAGCAGTTCCGAGAAAGTCTAAACATAATCCCCACTTCTCCCTCCTGGCACTTTCCATGTGGGAGATATAGCAGGATGTATATTGGTTTTGAGGACAACTCAATGGACAGTGTAGGGAGAAAAGGTCCTGGCTCCTTGAATGCCGTTTCTGGAGACACTGCGATCAATGTGGGAGATATGTCAAGATGTGTGTTTGTTTTGAGGACGGCTCTCTGGAGAGTCTTAGCAAAGAGGTCACAGGGATAATCAGAGCAATTCTCAGAGACACTGAGAACAAGCTCCACAATTCCCTCCTGGCACTTTCCCTGTAGGAGATACCGCAAGACGTTTCTGTACATTGGGCACAGCGCTCTGCACGGTGTTAGCAGAGACTTTCCCGGGACAGTGAAACCCTATGTCAGAGACACTGAGAAGAAGCCCCAATGTTCCCTCTAGGCACTTTCAGTGTGGGTGCCTTCTCCACGTGGTTCCTGGTTTCACTGCGGCTCTGAAGAGAATGTTAGCAAAGAGGTAACCGGGACAGTGAAAACAGTACTCAAAGACAGGGAGAGCAAGCTCTCTCTTGGCACTTTGGATGTGGGACATACAGCGAGATGTTTGCTGCTTTTGCGTTTGGCTGTTGGGAGATTTACAGCACAAAGATATCTAGTTGATTTGAAGCAGTTCCGAGAAAGTCTAAACATAATCCCCACTTCCTCCTGGCACTTTCCATGTGGGAGATATAGCAGGATGTATATTGGTTTTGAGGACAACTCAATGGACAGTGTAGGGAGTAAAGGTCCTGGCTCCTTGAATGCCGATTCTGGAGACACTGCGATCAATGTGGGAGATATGTCAAGATGTGTGTTGGTTTTGAGGACGGCTCTCTGGAGAGTCTTAGCAAAGAGGTCACACAGATAATCAGAGCAATTCTCAGAGACACTGAGAACAAGCTCCACAATTCCCTCCTGGCACTTTCCCTGTAGGAGATACCGCAAGACGTTTCTGTACATTGGGCACAGCGCTCTGCACGGTGTTAGCAGAGACTTTCCCGGGACAGTGAAACCCTATGTCAGAGACACTGAGAAGAAGCCCCAATGTTCCCTCCAGGCACTTTCAGTGTGGGTGCCTTCTCCACGTGGTTCCTGGTTTCACTGCGGCTCTGAAGAGAACGTTAGCAAAGAGGTAACCGGGACAGTGAAAACAGTACTCAAAGACAGGGAGAGCAAGCTCTCTCTTGGCACTTTGGATGTGGGACATACAGCGAGATGTTTGCTGCTTTTGCGTTTGGCTGTTGGGAGATTTACAGCACAAAGGTATCTAGTTGATTTGAAGCAGTTCCGAGAAAGTCTAAACATAATCCCCACTTCTCCCTCCTGGCACTTTCCATGTGGGAGATATAGCAGGATGTATATTGGTTTTGAGGACAACTCAATGGACAGTGTAGGGAGAAAAGGTCCTGGCTCCTTGAATGCCGTTTCTGGAGACACTGCGATCAATGTGGGAGATATGTCAAGATGTGTGTTTGTTTTGAGGACGGCTCTCTGGAGAGTCTTAGCAAAGAGGTCACAGGGATAATCAGAGCAATTCTCAGAGACACTGAGAACAAGCTCCACAATTCCCTCCTGGCACTTTCCCTGTAGGAGATACCGCAAGACGTTTCTGTACATTGGGCACAGCGCTCTGCACGGTGTTAGCAGAGACTTTCCCGGGACAGTGAAACCCTATGTCAGAGACACTGAGAAGAAGCCCCAATGTTCCCTCCAGGCACTTTCAGTGTGGGTGCCTTCTCCACGTGGTTCCTGGTTTCGCTGCGGCTCTGAAGAGAACGTTAGCAAAGAGGTAACCGGGACAGTGAAAACAGTACTCAAAGACAGGGAGAGCAAGCTCTCTCTTGGCACTTTGGATGTGGGACATACAGCGAGATGTTTGCTGCTTTTGCGTTTGGCTGTTGGGAGATTTACAGCACAAAGATATCTAGTTGATTTGAAGCAGTTCCGAGAAAGTCTAAACATAATCCCCACTTCTCCCTCCTGGCACTTTCCATGTGGGAGATATAGCAGGATGTATATTGGTTTTGAGGACAACTCAATGGACAGTGTAGGGAGAAAAGGTCCTGGCTCCTTGAATGCCGTTTCTGGAGACACTGCGATCAATGTGGGAGATATGTCAAGATGTGTGTTTGTTTTGAGGACGGCTCTCTGGAGAGTCTTAGCAAAGAGGTCACAGGGATAATCAGAGCAATTCTCAGAGACACTGAGAACAAGCTCCACAATTCCCTCCTGGCACTTTCCCTGTAGGAGATACCGCAAGACGTTTCTGTACATTGGGCACAGCGCTCTGCACGGTGTTAGCAGAGACTTTCCCGGGACAGTGAAACCCTATGTCAGAGACACTGAGAAGAAGCCCCCATGTTCCCTCCAGGCACTTTCAGTGTGGGTGCCTTCTCCACGTGGTTCCTGGTTTCGCTGCGGCTCTGAAGAGAATGTTAGCAAAGAGGTAACCGGGACAGTGAAAACAGTACTCAAAGACAGGGAGAGCAAGCTCTCTCTTGGCACTTTGGATGTGGGACATACAGCGAGATGTTTGCTGCTTTTGCGTTTGGCTGTTGGGAGATTTACAGCACAAAGATATCTAGTTGATTTGAAGCAGTTCCGAGAAAGTCTAAACATAATCCCCACTTCTCCCTCCTGGCACTTTCCATGTGGGAGATATAGCAGGATGTATATTGGTTTTGAGGACAACTCAATGGACAGTGTAGGGAGAAAAGGTCCTGGCTCCTTGAATGCTGTTTCTGGAGACACTGCGATCAATGTGGGAGATATGTCAAGATGTGTGTTGGTTTTGAGGACGGCTCTCTGGAGAGTCTTAGCAAAGAGGTCACACAGATAATCAGAGCAATTCTCAGAGACACTGAGAACAAGCTCCGCAATTCCCTCCTGGCACTTTCCCTGTAGGAGATACCGCAAGACGTTTCTGTACATTGGGCACAGCGCTCTGCACGGTGTTAGCAGAGACTTTCCCGGGACAGTGAAACCCTATGTCAGAGACACTGAGAAGAAGCCCCAATGTTCCCTCTAGGCACTTTCAGTGTGGGTGCCTTCTCCACGTGGTTCCTGGTTTCACTGCGGCTCTGAAGAGAACGTTAGCAAAGAGGTAACCGGGACACTGAAAACAGTACTCAAAGACAGGGAGAGCAAGGTCTCTCTTGGCACTTTGGATGTGGGACATACAGCGAGATGTTTGCTGCTTTTGCGTTTGGCTGTTGGGAGATTTACAGCACAAAGATATCTAGTTGATTTGAAGCAGTTCCGAGAAAGTCTAAACATAATCCCCACTTCTCCCTCCTGGCACTTTCCATGTGGGAGATATAGCAGGATGTATATTGGTTTTGAGGACAACTCAATGGACAGTGTAGGGAGAAAAGGTCCTGGCTCCTTGAATGCCGTTTCTGGAGACACTGCGATCAATGTGGGAGATATGTCAAGATGTGTGTTTGTTTTGAGGACGGCTCTCTGGAGAGTCTTAGCAAAGAGGTCACAGGGATAATCAGAGCAATTCTCAGAGACACTGAGAACAAGCTCCACAATTCCCTCCTGGCACTTTCCCTGTAGGAGATACCGCAAGACGTTTCTGTACATTGGGCACAGCGCTCTGCACGGTGTTAGCAGAGACTTTCCCAGGACAGTGAAACCCTATGTCAGAGACACTGAGAAGAAGCCCCAATGTTCCCTCCAGGCACTTTCAGTGTGGGTGCCTTCTCCACGTGGTTCCTGGTTTCACTGCGGCTCTGAAGAGAACGTTAGCAAAGAGGTAACCGGGACAGTGAAAACAGTACTCAAAGACAGGGAGAGCAAGCTCTCTCTTGGCACTTTGGATGTGGGACATACAGCGAGATGTTTGCTGCTTTTGCGTTTGGCTGTTGGGAGATTTACAGCACAAAGATATCTAGTTGATTTGAAGCAGTTCCGAGAAAGTCTAAACATAATCCCCACTTCCTCCTGGCACTTTCCATGTGGGAGATATAGCAGGATGTATATTGGTTTTGAGGACAACTCAATGGACAGTGTAGGGAGTAAAGGTCCTGGCTCCTTGAATGCCGTTTCTGGAGACACTGCGATCAATGTGGGAGATATGTCAAGATGTGTGTTGGTTTTGAGGACGGCTCTCTGGAGAGTCTTAGCAAAGAGGTCACACAGATAATCAGAGCAATTCTCAGAGACACTGAGAACAAGCTCCACAATTCCCTCCTGGCACTTTCCCTGTAGGAGATACCGCAAGACGTTTCTGTACATTGGGCACAGCGCTCTGCACGGTGTTAGCAGAGACTTTCCCGGGACAGTGAAACCCTATGTCAGAGACACTGAGAAGAAGCCCCAATGTTCCCTCCAGGCACTTTCAGTGTGGGTGCCTTCTCCACGTGGTTCCTGGTTTCACTGCGGCTCTGAAGAGAACGTTAGCAAAGAGGTAACCGGGACAGTGAAAACAGTACTCAAAGACAGGGAGAGCAAGCTCTCTCTTGGCACTTTGGATGTGGGACATACAGCGAGATGTTTGCTGCTTTTGCGTTTGGCTGTTGGGAGATTTACAGCACAAAGGTATCTAGTTGATTTGAAGCAGTTCCGAGAAAGTCTAAACATAATCCCCACTTCTCCCTCCTGGCACTTTCCATGTGGGAGATATAGCAGGATGTATATTGGTTTTGAGGACAACTCAATGGACAGTGTAGGGAGAAAAGGTCCTGGCTCCTTGAATGCCGTTTCTGGAGACACTGCGATCAATGTGGGAGATATGTCAAGATGTGTGTTTGTTTTGAGGACGGCTCTCTGGAGAGTCTTAGCAAAGAGGTCACAGGGATAATCAGAGCAATTCTCAGAGACACTGAGAACAAGCTCCACAATTCCCTCCTGGCACTTTCCCTGTAGGAGATACCGCAAGACGTTTCTGTACATTGGGCACAGCGCTCTGCACGGTGTTAGCAGAGACTTTCCCGGGACAGTGAAACCCTATGTCAGAGACACTGAGAAGAAGCCCCAATGTTCCCTCCAGGCACTTTCAGTGTGGGTGCCTTCTCCACGTGGTTCCTGGTTTCGCTGCGGCTCTGAAGAGAACGTTAGCAAAGAGGTAACCGGGACAGTGAAAACAGTACTCAAAGACAGGGAGAGCAAGCTCTCTCTTGGCACTTTGGATGTGGGACATACAGCGAGATGTTTGCTGCTTTTGCGTTTGGCTGTTGGGAGATTTACAGCACAAAGATATCTAGTTGATTTGAAGCAGTTCCGAGAAAGTCTAAACATAATCCCCACTTCTCCCTCCTGGCACTTTCCATGTGGGAGATATAGCAGGATGTATATTGGTTTTGAGGACAACTCAATGGACAGTGTAGGGAGAAAAGGTCCTGGCTCCTTGAATGCCGTTTCTGGAGACACTGCGATCAATGTGGGAGATATGTCAAGATGTGTGTTTGTTTTGAGGACGGCTCTCTGGAGAGTCTTAGCAAAGAGGTCACAGGGATAATCAGAGCAATTCTCAGAGACACTGAGAACAAGCTCCACAATTCCCTCCTGGCACTTTCCCTGTAGGAGATACCGCAAGACGTTTCTGTACATTGGGCACAGCGCTCTGCACGGTGTTAGCAGAGACTTTCCCGGGACAGTGAAACCCTATGTCAGAGACACTGAGAAGAAGCCCCCATGTTCCCTCCAGGCACTTTCAGTGTGGGTGCCTTCTCCACGTGGTTCCTGGTTTCACTGCGGCTCTGAAGAGAATGTTAGCAAAGAGGTAACCGGGACAGTGAAAACAGTACTCAAAGACAGGGAGAGCAAGCTCTCTCTTGGCACTTTGGATGTGGGACATACAGCGAGATGTTTGCTGCTTTTGCGTTTGGCTGTTGGGAGATTTACAGCACAAAGATATCTAGTTGATTTGAAGCAGTTCCGAGAAAGTCTAAACATAATCCCCACTTCTCCCTCCTGGCACTTTCCATGTGGGAGATATAGCAGGATGTATATTGGTTTTGAGGACAACTCAATGGACAGTGTAGGGAGAAAAGGTCCTGGCTCCTTGAATGCTGTTTCTGGAGACACTGCGATCAATGTGGGAGATATGTCAAGATGTGTGTTGGTTTTGAGGACGGCTCTCTGGAGAGTCTTAGCAAAGAGGTCACACAGATAATCAGAGCAATTCTCAGAGACACTGAGAACAAGCTCCGCAATTCCCTCCTGGCACTTTCCCTGTAGGAGATACCGCAAGACGTTTCTGTACATTGGGCACAGCGCTCTGCACGGTGTTAGCAGAGACTTTCCCGGGACAGTGAAACCCTATGTCAGAGACACTGAGAAGAAGCCCCAATGTTCCCTCTAGGCACTTTCAGTGTGGGTGCCTTCTCCACGTGGTTCCTGGTTTCACTGCGGCTCTGAAGAGAACGTTAGCAAAGAGGTAACCGGGACAGTGAAAACAGTACTCAAAGACAGGGAGAGCAAGCTCTCTCTTGGCACTTTGGATGTGGGACATACAGCGAGATGTTTGCTGCTTTTGCGTTTGGCTGTTGGGAGATTTACAGCACAAAGATATCTAGTTGATTTGAAGCAGTTCCGAGAAAGTCTAAACATAATCCCCACTTCTCCCTCCTGGCACTTTCCATGTGGGAGATATAGCAGGATGTATATTGGTTTTGAGGACAACTCAATGGACAGTGTAGGGAGAAAAGGTCCTGGCTCCTTGAATGCCGTTTCTGGAGACACTGCGATCAATGTGGGAGATATGTCAAGATGTGTGTTTGTTTTGAGGACGGCTCTCTGGAGAGTCTTAGCAAAGAGGTCACAGGGATAATCAGAGCAATTCTCAGAGACACTGAGAACAAGCTCCACAATTCCCTCCTGGCACTTTCCCTGTAGGAGATACCGCAAGACGTTTCTGTACATTGGGCACAGCGCTCTGCACGGTGTTAGCAGAGACTTTCCCAGGACAGTGAAACCCTATGTCAGAGACACTGAGAAGAAGCCCCAATGTTCCCTCCAGGCACTTTCAGTGTGGGTGCCTTCTCCACGTGGTTCCTGGTTTCACTGCGGCTCTGAAGAGAACGTTAGCAAAGAGGTAACCGGGAAAGTGAAAACAGTACTCAAAGACAGGGAGAGCAAGCTCTCTCTTGGCACTTTGGATGTGGGACATACAGCGAGATGTTTGCTGCTTTTGCGTTTGGCTGTTGGGAGATTTACAGCACAAAGATATCTAGTTGATTTGAAGCAGTTCCGAGAAAGTCTAAACATAATCCCCACTTCCTCCTGGCACTTTCCATGTGGGAGATATAGCAGGATGTATATTGGTTTTGAGGACAACTCAATGGACAGTGTAGGGAGTAAAGGTCCTGGCTCCTTGAATGCCGTTTCTGGAGACACTGCGATCAATGTGGGAGATATGTCAAGATGTGTGTTGGTTTTGAGGACGGCTCTCTGGAGAGTCTTAGCAAAGAGGTCACACAGATAATCAGAGCAATTCTCAGAGACACTGAGAACAAGCTCCACAATTCCCTCCTGGCACTTTCCCTGTAGGAGATACCGCAAGACGTTTCTGTACATTGGGCACAGCGCTCTGCACGGTGTTAGCAGAGACTTTCCCGGGACAGTGAAACCCTATGGCAGAGACACTGAGAAGAAGCCCCAATGTTCCCTCCAGGCACTTTCAGTGTGGGTGCCTTCTCCACGTGGTTCCTGGTTTCACTGCGGCTCTGAAGAGAACGTTAGCAAAGAGGTAACCGGGACAGTGAAAACAGTACTCAAAGACAGGGAGAGCAAGCTCTCTCTTGGCACTTTGGATGTGGGACATACAGCGAGATGTTTGCTGCTTTTGCGTTTGGCTGTTGGGAGATTTACAGCACAAAGATATCTAGTTGATTTGAAGCAGTTCCGAGAAAGTCTAAACATAATCCCCACTTCTCCCTCCTGGCACTTTCCATGTGGGAGATATAGCAGGATGTATATTGGTTTTGAGGACAACTCAATGGACAGTGTAGGGAGAAAAGGTCCTGGCTCCTTGAATGCCGTTTCTGGAGACACTGCGATCAATGTGGGAGATATGTCAAGATGTGTGTTTGTTTTGAGGACGGCTCTCTGGAGAGTCTTAGCAAAGAGGTCACAGGGATAATCAGAGCAATTCTCAGAGACACTGAGAACAAGCTCCGCAATTCCCTCCTGGCACTTTCCCTGTAGGAGATACCGCAAGACGTTTCTGTACATTGGGCACAGCGCTCTGCACGGTGTTAGCAGAGACTTTCCCGGGACAGTGAAACCCTATGTCAGAGACACTGAGAAGAAGCCCCAATGTTCCCTCTAGGCACTTTCAGTGTGGGTGCCTTCTCCACGTGGTTCCTGGTTTCACTGCGGCTCTGAAGAGAACGTTAGCAAAGAGGTAACCGGGACACTGAAAACAGTACTCAAAGACAGGGAGAGCAAGGTCTCTCTTGGCACTTTGGATGTGGGACATACAGCGAGATGTTTGCTGCTTTTGCGTTTGGCTGTTGGGAGATTTACAGCACAAAGATATCTAGTTGATTTGAAGCAGTTCCGAGAAAGTCTAAACATAATCCCCACTTCTCCCTCCTGGCACTTTCCATGTGGGAGATATAGCAGGATGTATATTGGTTTTGAGGACAACTCAATGGACAGTGTAGGGAGAAAACCTCCTGGCTCCTTGAATGCCGTTTCTGGAGACACTGCGATCAATGTGGGAGATATGTCAAGATGTGTGTTTGTTTTGAGGACGGCTCTCTGGAGAGTCTTAGCAAAGAGGTCACAGGGATAATCAGAGCAATTCTCAGAGACACTGAGAACAAGCTCCACAATTCCCTCCTGGCACTTTCCCTGTAGGAGATACCGCAAGACGTTTCTGTACATTGGGCACAGCGCTCTGCACGGTGTTAGCAGAGACTTTCCCGGGACAGTGAAACCCTATGTCAGAGACACTGAGAAGAAGCCCCAATGTTCCCTCCAGGCACTTTCAGTGTGGGTGCCTTCTCCACGTGGTTCCTGGTTTCACTGCGGCTCTGAAGAGAACGTTAGCAAAGAGGTAACCGGGACAGTGAAAACAGTACTCAAAGACAGGGAGAGCAAGCTCTCTCTTGGCACTTTGGATGTGGGACATACAGCGAGATGTTTGCTGCTTTTGCGTTTGGCTGTTGGGAGATTTACAGCACAAAGATATCTAGTTGATTTGAAGCAGTTCCGAGAAAGTCTAAACATAATCCCCACTTCTCCCTCCTGGCACTTTCCATGTGGGAGATATAGCAGGATGTATATTGGTTTTGAGGACAACTCAATGGACAGTGTAGGGAGAAAACCTCCTGGCTCCTTGAATGCCGTTTCTGGAGACACTGCGATCAATGTGGGAGATATGTCAAGATGTGTGTTTGTTTTGAGGACGTCTCTCTGGAGAGTCTTAGCAAAGAGGTCACAGGGATAATCAGAGCAATTCTCAGAGACACTGAGAACAAGCTCCACAATTCCCTCCTGGCACTTTCCCTGTAGGAGATACCGCAAGACGTTTCTGTACATTGGGCACAGCGCTCTGCACGGTGTTAGCAGAGACTTTCCCGGGACAGTGAAACCCTATGTCAGAGACACTGAGAAGAAGCCCCAATGTTCCCTCCAGGCACTTTCAGTGTGGGTGCCTTCTCCACGTGGTTCCTGGTTTCACTGCGGCTCTGAAGAGAACGTTAGCAAAGAGGTAACCGGGACAGTGAAAACAGTACTCAAAGACAGGGAGAGCAAGCTCTCTCTTGGCACTTTGGATGTGGGACATACAGCGAGATGTTTGCTGCTTTTGCGTTTGGCTGTTGGGAGATTTACAGCACAAAGATATCTAGTTGATTTGAAGCAGTTCCGAGAAAGTCTAAACATAATCCCCACTTCTCCCTCCTGGCACTTTCCATGTGGGAGATATAGCAGGATGTAGATTGGTTTTGAGGACAACTCAATGGACAGTGTAGGGAGAAAAGGTCCTGGCTCCTTGAATGCCGTTTCTGGAGACACTGCGATCAATGTGGGAGATATGTCAAGATGTGTGTTTGTTTTGAGGACGTCTCTCTGGAGAGTCTTAGCAAAGAGGTCACAGGGATAATCAGAGCAATTCTCAGAGACACTGAGAACAAGCTCCACAATTCCCTCCTGGCACTTTCCCTGTAGGAGATACCGCAAGACGTTTCTGTACATTGGGCACAGCGCTCTGCACGGTGTTAGCAGAGACTTTCCCGGGACAGTGAAACCCGACATCAGAGACACTGAGAAGAAGCCCCAATGTTCCCTCCAGGCACTTTCAGTGTGGGTGCCTTCTCCACGTGGTTCCTGGTTTCACTGCGGCTCTGAAGAGAATGCTAGCAAAGAGGTAACCGGGACAGTGAAAACAGTACTCAAAGACAGGGAGAGCAAGCTCTCTCTTGGCACTTTGGATGTGGGACATACAGCGAGATGTTTGCTGCTTTTGCGTTTGGCTGTTGGGAGATTTACAGCACAAAGATATCTAGTTGATTTGAAGCAGTTCCGAGAAAGTCTAAACATAATCCCCACTTCCTCCTGGCACTTTCCATGTGGGAGATATAGCAGGACGTATATTGGTTTTGAGGACAACTCAATGGACAGTGTAGGGAGTAAAGGTCCTGGGTCCTTGAATGCCGTTTCTGGAGACACTGCGATCAATGTGGGAGATATGTCAAGATGTGTGTTGGTTTTGAGGACGGCTCTCTGGAGAGTCTTAGCAAAGAGGTCACAGGGATAATCAGAGCAATTCTCAGAGACACTGAGAACAAGCTCCACAATTCCCTCCTGGCACTTTCCCTGTAGGAGATACCGCAAGACGTTTCTGTACATTGGGCACAGCGCTCTGCACGGTGTTAGCAGAGACTTTCCCGGGACAGTGAAACCCTATGTCAGAGACACTGAGAAGAAGCCCCAATGTTCCCTCCAGGCACTTTCAGTGTGGGTGCCTTCTCCACGTGGTTCCTGGTTTCACTGCGGCTCTGAAGAGAACGTTAGCAAAGAGGTAACCGGGACAGTGAAAACAGTACTCAAAGACAGGGAGAGCAAGCTCTCTCTTGGCACTTTGGATGTGGGACATACAGCGAGATGTTTGCTGCTTTTGCGTTTGGCTGTTGGGAGATTTACAGCACAAAGATATCTAGTTGATTTGAAGCAGTTCCGAGAAAGTCTAAACATAATCCCCACTTCTCCCTCCTGGCACTTTCCATGTGGGAGATATAGCAGGATGTATATTGGTTTTGAGGACAACTCAATGGACAGTGTAGGGAGAAAACCTCCTGGCTCCTTGAATGCCGTTTCTGGAGACACTGCGATCAATGTGGGAGATATGTCAAGATGTGTGTTTGTTTTGAGGACGTCTCTCTGGAGAGTCTTAGCAAAGAGGTCACAGGGATAATCAGAGCAATTCTCAGAGACACTGAGAACAAGCTCCACAATTCCCTCCTGGCACTTTCCCTGTAGGAGATACCGCAAGACGTTTCTGTACATTGGGCACAGCGCTCTGCACGGTGTTAGCAGAGACTTTCCCGGGACAGTGAAACCCTATGTCAGAGACACTGAGAAGAAGCCCCAATGTTCCCTCCAGGCACTTTCAGTGTGGGTGCCTTCTCCACGTGGTTCCTGGTTTCACTGCGGCTCTGAAGAGAACGTTAGCAAAGAGGTAACCGGGACAGTGAAAACAGTACTCAAAGACAGGGAGAGCAAGCTCTCTCTTGGCACTTTGGATGTGGGACATACAGCGAGATGTTTGCTGCTTTTGCGTTTGGCTGTTGGGAGATTTACAGCACAAAGATATCTAGTTGATTTGAAGCAGTTCCGAGAAAGTCTAAACATAATCCCCACTTCTCCCTCCTGGCACTTTCCATGTGGGAGATATAGCAGGATGTAGATTGGTTTTGAGGACAACTCAATGGACAGTGTAGGGAGAAAAGGTCCTGGCTCCTTGAATGCCGTTTCTGGAGACACTGCGATCAATGTGGGAGATATGTCAAGATGTGTGTTTGTTTTGAGGACGTCTCTCTGGAGAGTCTTAGCAAAGAGGTCACAGGGATAATCAGAGCAATTCTCAGAGACACTGAGAACAAGCTCCACAATTCCCTCCTGGCACTTTCCCTGTAGGAGATACCGCAAGACGTTTCTGTACATTGGGCACAGCGCTCTGCACGGTGTTAGCAGAGACTTTCCCGGGACAGTGAAACCCGACATCAGAGACACTGAGAAGAAGCCCCAATGTTCCCTCCAGGCACTTTCAGTGTGGGTGCCTTCTCCACGTGGTTCCTGGTTTCACTGCGGCTCTGAAGAGAATGCTAGCAAAGAGGTAACCGGGACAGTGAAAACAGTACTCAAAGACAGGGAGAGCAAGCTCTCTCTTGGCACTTTGGATGTGGGACATACAGCGAGATGTTTGCTGCTTTTGCGTTTGGCTGTTGGGAGATTTACAGCACAAAGATATCTAGTTGATTTGAAGCAGTTCCGAGAAAGTCTAAACATAATCCCCACTTCCTCCTGGCACTTTCCATGTGGGAGATATAGCAGGACGTATATTGGTTTTGAGGACAACTCAATGGACAGTGTAGGGAGTAAAGGTCCTGGGTCCTTGAATGCCGTTTCTGGAGACACTGCGATCAATGTGGGAGATATGTCAAGATGTGTGTTGGTTTTGAGGACGGCTCTCTGGAGAGTCTTAGCAAAGAGGTCACACAGATAATCAGAGCAGTTCTCAGAGACACTGAGAACAAACTCCACAATTCCCTCCTGGCACTTTCCCTGTAGGAGATACCGCAAGACGTTTCTGTACATTGAGCACAGCGCTCTGCACGGTGTTAGCAGAGACTTTCCCGGGACAGTGAAACCCTATGTCAGAGACACTGAGAAGAAGCCCCAATGTTCCCTCTAGGCACTTTCAGTGTGGGTGCCTTCTCCACGTGGTTCCTGGTTTCACTGCGGCTCTGAAGAGAACGTTAGCAAAGAGGTAACCGGGACAGTGAAAACAGTACTCAAAGACAGGGAGAGCAAGCTCTCTCTTGGCACTTTGGATGTGGGACATACAGCGAGATGTTTGCTGCTTTTGCGTTTGGCTGTTGGGAGATTTACAGCACAAAGATATCTAGTTGATTTGAAGCAGTTCCGAGAAAGTCTAAACATAATCCCCACTTCTCCCTCCTGGCACTTTCCATGTGGGAGATATAGCAGGATGTATATTGGTTTTGAGGACAACTCAATGGACAGTGTAGGGAGAAAACCTCCTGGCTCCTTGAATGCCGTTTCTGGAGACACTGCGATCAATGTGGGAGATATGTCAAGATGTGTGTTGGTTTTGAGGACGGCTCTCTGGAGAGTCTTAGCAAAGAGGTCACACAGATAATCAGAGCAATTCTCAGAGACACTGAGAACAAGCTCCACAATTCCCTCCTGGCACTTTCCCTGTAGGAGATACCGCAAGACGTTTCTGTACATTGGGCACAGCGCTCTGCACGGTGTTAGCAGAGACTTTCCCGGGACAGTGAAACCCTATGTCAGAGACACTGAGAAGAAGCCCCAATGTTCCCTCCAGGCACTTTCAGTGTGGGTGCTTTCTCCACGTGGTTCCTGGTTTCACTGCGGCTCTGAAGAGAACGTTAGCAAAGAGGTAACCGGGACAGTGAAAACAGTACTCAAAGACAGGGAGAGCAAGCTCTCTCTTGGCACTTTGGATGTGGGACATACAGCGAGATGTTTGCTGCTTTTGCGTTTGGCTGTTGGGAGATTTACAGCACAAAGATATCTAGTTGATTTGAAGCAGTTCCGAGAAAGTCTAAACATAATCCCCACTTCTCCCTCCTGGCACTTTCCATGTGGGAGATATAGCAGGATGTAGATTGGTTTTGAGGACAACTCAATGGACAGTGTAGGGAGAAAACCTCCTGGCTCCTTGAATGCCGTTTCTGGAGACACTGCGATCAATGTGGGAGATATGTCAAGATGTGTGTTTGTTTTGAGGACGGCTCTCTGGAGAGTCTTAGCAAAGAGGTCACAGGGATAATCAGAGCAATTCTCAGAGACACTGAGAACAAGCTCCACAATTCCCTCCTGGCACTTTCCCTGTAGGAGATACCGCAAGACGTTTCTGTACATTGGGCACAGCGCTCTGCACGGTGTTAGCAGAGACTTTCCCGGGACAGTGAAACCCTATGTCAGAGACACTGAGAAGAAGCCCCAATGTTCCCTCCAGGCACTTTCAGTGTGGGTGCCTTCTCCACGTGGTTCCTGGTTTCACTGCGGCTCTGAAGAGAACGTTAGCAAAGAGGTAACCGGGACAGTGAAAACAGTACTCAAAGACAGGGAGAGCAAGCTCTCTCTTGGCACTTTGGATGTGGGACATACAGCGAGATGTTTGCTGCTTTTGCGTTTGGCTGTTGGGAGATTTACAGCACAAAGATATCTAGTTGATTTGAAGCAGTTCCGAGAAAGTCTAAACATAATCCCCACTTCTCCCTCCTGGCACTTTCCATGTGGGAGATATAGCAGGATGTAGATTGGTTTTGAGGACAACTCAATGGACAGTGTAGGGAGAAAAGGTCCTGGCTCCTTGAATGCCGTTTCTGGAGACACTGCGATCAATGTGGGAGATATGTCAAGATGTGTGTTTGTTTTGAGGACGGCTCTCTGGAGAGTCTTAGCAAAGAGGTCTCAGGGATAATCAGAGCAATTCTCAGAGACACTGAGAACAAGCTCCACAATTCCCTCCTGGCACTTTCCCTGTAGGAGATACCGCAAGACGTTTCTGTACATTGGGCACAGCGCTCTGCACGGTGTTAGCAGAGACTTTCCCGGGACAGTGAAACCCTATGTCAGAGACACTGAGAAGAAGCCCCAATGTTCCCTCCAGGCACTTTCAGTGTGGGTGCCTTCTCCATGTGGTTCCTGGTTTCACTGCGGCTCTGAAGAGAACGTTAGCAAAGAGGTAACCGGGACAGTGAAAACAGTACTCAAAGACAGGGAGAGCAAGCTCTCTCTTGGCACTTTGGATGTGGGACATACAGCGAGATGTTTGCTGCTTTTGCGTTTGGCTGTTGGGAGATTTACAGCACAAAGATATCTAGTTGATTTGAAGCAGTTCCGAGAAAGTCTAAACATAATCCCCACTTCTCCCTCTGGCACTTTCCATGTGGGAGATATAGCAGGACGTATATTGGTTTTGAGGACAACTCAATGGACAGTGTAGGGAGAAAAGGTCCTGGCTCCTTGAATGCCGTTTCTGGAGACACTGCGATCAATGTGGGAGATATGTCAAGATGTGTGTTGGTTTTGAGGACGGCTCTCTGGAGAGTCTTAGCAAAGAGGTCACACAGATAATCAGAGCAATTCTCAGAGACACTGAGAACAAGCTCCGCTATTCCCTCCTGGCACTTTCCCTGTAGGAGATACCGCAAGACGTTTCTGTACATTGGGCACAGCGCTCTGCACGGTGTTAGCAGAGACTTTCCCGGGACAGTGAAACCCTATGTCAGAGACACTGAGAAGAAGCCCCAATGTTCCCTCCAGGCACTTTCAGTGTGGGTGCTTTCTCCACGTGGTTCCTGGTTTCACTGCGGCTCTGAAGAGAACGTTAGCAAAGAGGTAACCGGGACAGTGAAAACAGTACTCAAAGACAGGGAGAGCAAGCTCTCTCTTGGCACTTTGGATGTGGGACATACAGCGAGATGTTTGCTGCTTTTGCGTTTGGCTGTTGGGAGATTTACAGCACAAAGATATCTAGTTGATTTGAAGCAGTTCCGAGAAAGTCTAAACATAATCCCCACTTCTCCCTCCTGGCACTTTCCATGTGGGAGATATAGCAGGATGTATATTGGTTTTGAGGACAACTCAATGGACAGTGTAGGGAGAAAAGGTCCTGGCTCCTTGAATGCCGTTTCTGGAGACACTGCGATCAATGTGGGAGATATGTCAAGATGTGTGTTTGTTTTGAGGACGGCTCTCTGGAGAGTCTTAGCAAAGAGGTCACAGGGATAATCAGAGCAATTCTCAGAGACACTGAGAACAAGCTCCACAATTCCCTCCTGGCACTTTCCCTGTAGGAGATACCGCAAGACGTTTCTGTACGTTGGGCACAGCGCTCTGCACGGTGTTAGCAGAGACTTTCCCGGGACAGTGAAACCCTATGTCAGAGACACTGAGAAGAAGCCCCAATGTTCCCTCCAGGCACTTTCAGTGTGGGTGCCTTCTCCACGTGGTTCCTGGTTTCACTGCGGCTCTGAAGAGAACGTTAGCAAAGAGGTAACCGGGACAGTGAAAACAGTACTCAAAGACAGGGAGAGCAAGCTCTCTCTTGGCACTTTGGATGTGGGACATACAGCGAGATGTTTGCTGCTTTTGCGTTTGGCTGTTGGGAGATTTACAGCACAAAGATATCTAGTTGATTTGAAGCAGTTCCGAGAAAGTCTAAACATAATCCCCACTTCTCCCTCCTGGCACTTTCCATGTGGGAGATATAGCAGGATGTATATTGGTTTTGAGGACAACTCAATGGACAGTGTAGGGAGAAAAGGTCCTGGCTCCTTGAATGCCGTTTCTGGAGACACTGCGATCAATGTGGGAGATATGTCAAGATGTGTGTTTGTTTTGAGGACGTCTCTCTGGAGAGTCTTAGCAAAGAGGTCACAGGGATAATCAGAGCAATTCTCAGAGACACTGAGAACAAGCTCCACAATTCCCTCCTGGCACTTTCCCTGTAGGAGATACCGCAAGACGTTTCTGTACATTGGGCACAGCGCTCTGCACGGTGTTAGCAGAGACTTTCCCGGGACAGTGAAACCCTATGTCAGAGACACTGAGAAGAAGCCCCAATGTTCCCTCCAGGCACTTTCAGTGTGGGTGCCTTCTCCACGTGGTTCCTGGTTTCACTGCGGCTCTGAAGAGAACGTTAGCAAAGAGGTAACCGGGACACTGAAAACAGTACTCAAAGACAGGGAGAGCAAGCTCTCTCTTGGCACTTTGGATGTGGGACATACAGCGAGATGTTTGCTGCTTTTGCGTTTGGCTGTTGGGAGATTTACAGCACAAAGATATCTAGTTGATTTGAAGCAGTTCCGAGAAAGTCTAAACATAATCCCCACTTCTCCCTCCTGGCACTTTCCATGTGGGAGATATAGCAGGATGTATATTGGTTTTGAGGACAACTCAATGGACAGTGTAGGGAGAAAACCTCCTGGCTCCTTGAATGCCGTTTCTGGAGACACTGCGATCAATGTGGGAGATATGTCAAGATGTGTGTTTGTTTTGAGGACGGCTCTCTGGAGAGTCTTAGCAAAGAGGTCACACAGATAATCAGAGCAATTCTCAGAGACACTGAGAACAAGCTCCGCAATTCCCTCCTGGCACTTTCCCTGTAGGAGATACCGCAAGACGTTTCTCTATATTGGGCACAGCGCTCTGCACGGTGTTAGCAGAGACTTTCCCGGGACAGTGAAACCCTATGTCAGAGACACTGAGAAGAAGCCCCAATGTTCCCTCCAGGCACTTTCAGTGTGGGTGCCTTCTCCACGTGGTTCCTGGTTTCACTGCGGCTCTGAAGAGAACGTTAGCAAAGAGGTAACCGGGACAGTGAAAACAGTACTCAAAGACAGGGAGAGCAAGCTCTCTCTTGGCACTTTGGATGTGGGACATACAGCGAGATGTTTGCTGCTTTTGCGTTTGGCTGTTGGGAGATTTACAGCACAAAGATATCTAGTTGATTTGAAGCAGTTCCGAGAAAGTCTAAACATAATCCCCACTTCTCCCTCCTGGCACTTTCCATGTGGGAGATATAGCAGGATGTATATTGGTTTTGAGGACAACTCAATGGACAGTGTAGGGAGAAAAGGTCCTGGCTCCTTGAATGCCGTTTCTGGAGACACTGCGATCAATGTGGGAGATATGTCAAGATGTGTGTTTGTTTTGAGGACGGCTCTCTGGAGAGTCTTAGCAAAGAGGTCACACAGATAATCAGAGCAATTCTCAGAGACACTGAGAACAAGCTCCGCAATTCCCTCCTGGCACTTTCCCTGTAGGAGATACCGCAAGACGTTTCTGTACATTGGGCACAGCGCTCTGCAGGGTGTTAGCAGAGACTTTCCCGGGACAGTGAAACCCGACATCAGAGACACTGAGAAGAAGCCCCAATGTTCCCTCCAGGCACTTTCAGTGTGGGTGCCTTCTCCACGTGGTTCCTGGTTTCACTGCGGCTCTGAAGAGAACGTTAGCAAAGAGGTAACCGGGACAGTGAAAACAGTACTCAAAGACAGGGAGAGCAAGCTCTCTCTTGGCACTTTGGATGTGGGACATACAGCGAGATGTTTGCTGCTTTTGCGTTTGGCTGTTGGGAGATTTACAGCACAAAGATATCTAGTTGATTTGAAGCAGTTCCGAGAAAGTCTAAACATAATCCCCACTTCTCCCTCCTGGCACTTTCCATGTGGGAGATATAGCAGGATGTATATTGGTTTTGAGGACAACTCAATGGACAGTGTAGGGAGAAAACCTCCTGGCTCCTTGAATGCCGTTTCTGGAGACACTGCGATCAATGTGGGAGATATGTCAAGATGTGTGTTTGTTTTGAGGACGGCTCTCTGGAGAGTCTTAGCAAAGAGGTCACAGGGATAATCAGAGCAATTCTCAGAGACACTGAGAACAAGCTCCACAATTCCCTCCTGGCACTTTCCCTGTAGGAGATACCGCAAGACGTTTCTGTACATTGGGCACAGCGCTCTGCACGGTGTTAGCAGAGACTTTCCCAGGACAGTGAAACCCTATGTCAGAGACACTGAGAAGAAGCCCCAATGTTCCCTCCAGGCACTTTCAGTGTGGGTGCCTTCTCCACGTGGTTCCTGGTTTCACTGCGGCTCTGAAGAGAACGTTAGCAAAGAGGTAACCGGGACAGTGAAAACAGTACTCAAAGACAGGGAGAGCAAGCTCTCTCTTGGCACTTTGGATGTGGGACATACAGCGAGATGTTTGCTGCTTTTGCGTTTGGCTGTTGGGAGATTTACAGCACAAAGATATCTAGTTGATTTGAAGCAGTTCCGAGAAAGTCTAAACATAATCCCCACTTCTCCCTCCTGGCACTTTCCATGTGGGAGATATAGCAGGATGTATATTGGTTTTGAGGACAACTCAATGGACAGTGTAGGGAGAAAACCTCCTGGCTCCTTGAATGCCGTTTCTGGAGACACTGCGATCAATGTGGGAGATATGTCAAGATGTGTGTTTGTTTTGAGGACGGCTCTCTGGAGAGTCTTAGCAAAGAGGTCACACAGATAATCAGAGCAATTCTCAGAGACACTGAGAACAAGCTCCACAATTCCCTCCTGGCACTTTCCCTGTAGGAGATACCGCAAGACGTTTCTGTACATTGGGCACAGCGCTCTGCACGGTGTTAGCAGAGACTTTCCCGGGACAGTGAAACCCGACATCAGAGACACTGAGAAGAAGCCCCAATGTTCCCTCCAGGCACTTTCAGTGTGGGTGCCTTCTCCACGTGGTTCCTGGTTTCACTGCGGCTCTGAAGAGAACGTTAGCAAAGAGGTAACCGGGACAGTGAAAACAGTACTCAAAGACAGGGAGAGCAAGGTCTCTCTTGGCACTTTGGATGTGGGACATACAGCGAGATGTTTGCTGCTTTTGCGTTTGGCTGTTGGGAGATTTACAGCACAAAGATATCTAGTTGATTTGAAGCAGTTCCGAGAAAGTCTAAACATAATCCCCACTTCTCCCTCCTGGCACTTTCCATGTGGGAGATATAGCAGGATGTATATTGGTTTTGAGGACAACTCAATGGACAGTGTAGGGAGAAAACCTCCTGGCTCCTTGAATGCCGTTTCTGGAGACACTGCGATCAATGTGGGAGATATGTCAAGATGTGTGTTTGTTTTGAGGACGGCTCTCTGGAGAGTCTTAGCAAAGAGGTCACAGGGATAATCAGAGCAATTCTCAGAGACACTGAGAACAAGCTCCACAATTCCCTCCTGGCACTTTCCCTGTAGGAGATACCGCAAGACGTTTCTGTACATTGGGCACAGCGCTCTGCACGGTGTTAGCAGAGACTTTCCCAGGACAGTGAAACCCGACATCAGAGACACTGAGAAGAAGCCCCAATGTTCCCTCCAGGCACTTTCAGTGTGGGTGCCTTCTCCACGTGGTTCCTGGTTTCACTGCGGCTCTGAAGAGAATGTTAGCAAAGAGGTAACCGGGACAGTGAAAACAGTACTCAAAGACAGGGAGAGCAAGCTCTCTCTTGGCACTTTGGATGTGGGACATACAGCGAGATGTTTGCTGCTTTTGCGTTTGGCTGTTGGGAGATTTACAGCACAAAGATATCTAGTTGATTTGAAGCAGTTCCGAGAAAGTCTAAACATAATCCCCACTTCCTCCTGGCACTTTCCATGTGGGAGATATAGCAGGATGTATATTGGTTTTGAGGACAACTCAATGGACAGTGTAGGGAGTAAAGGTCCTGGCTCCTTGAATGCCGTTTCTGGAGACACTGCGATCAATGTGGGAGATATGTCAAGATGTGTGTTGGTTTTGGGGACGGCTCTCTGGAGAGTCTTAGCAAAGAGGTCACACAGATAATCAGAGCAATTCTCAGAGACACTGAGAACAAGCTCCACAATTCCCTCCTGGCACTTTCCCTGTAGGAGATACCGCAAGACGTTTCTGTACATTGGGCACAGCGCTCTGCAGGGTGTTAGCAGAGACTTTCCCGGGACAGTGAAACCCTATGTCAGAGACACTGAGAAGAAGCCCCAATGTTCCCTCCAGGCACTTTCAGTGTGGGTGCCTTCTCCACGTGGTTCCTGGTTTCACTGCAGCTCTGAAGAGAATGTTAGCAAAGAGGTAACCGGGACAGTGAAAACAGTACTCAAAGACAGGGAGAGCAAGCTCTCTCTTGGCACTTTGGATGTGGGACATACAGCGAGATGTTTGCTGCTTTTGCGTTTGGCTGTTGGGAGATTTACAGCACAAAGATATCTAGTTGATTTGAAGCAGTTCCGAGAAAGTCTAAACATAATCCCCACTTCCTCCTGGCACTTTCCATGTGGGAGATATAGCAGGATGTATATTGGTTTTGAGGACAACTCAATGGACAGTGTAGGGAGTAAAGGTCCTGGCTCCTTGAATGCCGTTTCTGGAGACACTGCGATCAATGTGGGAGATATGTCAAGATGTGTGTTTGTTTTGAGGACGTCTCTCTGGAGAGTCTTAGCAAAGAGGTCACACAGATAATCAGAGCAATTCTCAGAGACACTGAGAACAAACTCCACAATTCCCTCCTGGCACTTTCCCTGTAGGAGATACCGCAAGACGTTTCTGTACATTGGGCACAGCGCTCTGCACGGTGTTAGCAGAGACTTTCCCGGGACAGTGAAACCCTATGTCAGAGACACTGAGAAGAAGCCCCAATGTTCCCTCCAGGCACTTTCAGTGTGGGTGCCTTCTCCACGTGGTTCCTGGTTTCACTGCGGCTCTGAAGAGAATGTTAGCAAAGAGGTAACCGGGACAGTGAAAACAGTACTCAAAGACAGGGAGAGCAAGCTCTCTCTTGGCACTTTGGATGTGGGACATACAGCGAGATGTTTGCTGCTTTTGCGTTTGGCTGTTGGGAGATTTACAGCACAAAGATATCTAGTTGATTTGAAGCAGTTCCGAGAAAGTCTAAACATAATCCCCACTTCTCCCTCCTGGCACTTTCCATGTGGGAGATATAGCAGGATGTATATTGGTTTTGAGGACAACTCAATGGACAGTGTAGGGAGAAAACCTCCTGGCTCCTTGAATGCCGTTTCTGGAGACACTGCGATCAATGTGGGAGATATGTCAAGATGTGTGTTTGTTTTGAGGACGGCTCTCTGGAGAGTCTTAGCAAAGAGGTCACACAGATAATCAGAGCAATTCTCAGAGACACTGAGAACAAGCTCCACAATTCCCTCCTGGCACTTTCCCTGTAGGAGATACCGCAAGACGTTTCTGTACATTGGGCACAGCGCTCTGCACGGTGTTAGCAGAGACTTTCCCGGGACAGTGAAACCCGACATCAGAGACACTGAGAAGAAGCCCCAATGTTCCCTCCAGGCACTTTCAGTGTGGGTGCCTTCTCCACGTGGTTCCTGGTTTCACTGCGGCTCTGAAGAGAACGTTAGCAAAGAGGTAACCGGGACAGTGAAAACAGTACTCAAAGACAGGGAGAGCAAGGTCTCTCTTGGCACTTTGGATGTGGGACATACAGCGAGATGTTTGCTGCTTTTGCGTTTGGCTGTTGGGAGATTTACAGCACAAAGATATCTAGTTGATTTGAAGCAGTTCCGAGAAAGTCTAAACATAATCCCCACTTCTCCCTCCTGGCACTTTCCATGTGGGAGATATAGCAGGATGTATATTGGTTTTGAGGACAACTCAATGGACAGTGTAGGGAGAAAACCTCCTGGCTCCTTGAATGCCGTTTCTGGAGACACTGCGATCAATGTGGGAGATATGTCAAGATGTGTGTTTGTTTTGAGGACGGCTCTCTGGAGAGTCTTAGCAAAGAGGTCACAGGGATAATCAGAGCAATTCTCAGAGACACTGAGAACAAGCTCCACAATTCCCTCCTGGCACTTTCCCTGTAGGAGATACCGCAAGACGTTTCTGTACATTGGGCACAGCGCTCTGCACGGTGTTAGCAGAGACTTTCCCAGGACAGTGAAACCCGACATCAGAGACACTGAGAAGAAGCCCCAATGTTCCCTCCAGGCACTTTCAGTGTGGGTGCCTTCTCCACGTGGTTCCTGGTTTCACTGCGGCTCTGAAGAGAATGTTAGCAAAGAGGTAACCGGGACAGTGAAAACAGTACTCAAAGACAGGGAGAGCAAGCTCTCTCTTGGCACTTTGGATGTGGGACATACAGCGAGATGTTTGCTGCTTTTGCGTTTGGCTGTTGGGAGATTTACAGCACAAAGATATCTAGTTGATTTGAAGCAGTTCCGAGAAAGTCTAAACATAATCCCCACTTCCTCCTGGCACTTTCCATGTGGGAGATATAGCAGGATGTATATTGGTTTTGAGGACAACTCAATGGACAGTGTAGGGAGTAAAGGTCCTGGCTCCTTGAATGCCGTTTCTGGAGACACTGCGATCAATGTGGGAGATATGTCAAGATGTGTGTTTGTTTTGAGGACGTCTCTCTGGAGAGTCTTAGCAAAGAGGTCACACAGATAATCAGAGCAATTCTCAGAGACACTGAGAACAAACTCCACAATTCCCTCCTGGCACTTTCCCTGTAGGAGATACCGCAAGACGTTTCTGTACATTGGGCACAGCGCTCTGCACGGTGTTAGCAGAGACTTTCCCGGGACAGTGAAACCCTATGTCAGAGACACTGAGAAGAAGCCCCAATGTTCCCTCCAGGCACTTTCAGTGTGGGTGCCTTCTCCACGTGGTTCCTGGTTTCACTGCGGCTCTGAAGAGAACGTTAGCAAAGAGGTAACCGGGACAGTGAAAACAGTACTCAAAGACAGGGAGAGCAAGCTCTCTCTTGGCACTTTGGATGTGGGACATACAGCGAGATGTTTGCTGCTTTTGCGTTTGGCTGTTGGGAGATTTACAGCACAAAGATATGTAGTTGATTTGAAGCAGTTCCGAGAAAGTCTAAACATAATCCCCACTTCTCCCTCCTGGCACTTTCCATGTGGGAGATATAGCAGGATGTATATTGGTTTTGAGGACAACTCAATGGACAGTGTAGGGAGAAAACCTCCTGGCTCCTTGAATGCCGTTTCTGGAGACACTGCGATCAATGTGGGAGATATGTCAAGATGTGTGTTTGTTTTGAGGACGTCTCTCTGGAGAGTCTTAGCAAAGAGGTCACAGGGATAATCAGAGCAATTCTCAGAGACACTGAGAACAAGCTCCACAATTCCCTCCTGGCACTTTCCCTGTAGGAGATACCGCAAGACGTTTCTGTATATTGGGCACAGCGCTCTGCACGGTGTTAGCAGAGACTTTCCCGGGACAGTGAAACCCTATGTCAGAGACACTGAGAAGAAGCCCCAATGTTCCCTCCAGGCACTTTCAGTGTGGGTGCCTTCTCCACGTGGTTCCTGGTTTCACTGCGGCTCTGAAGAGAACGTTAGCAAAGAGGTAACCGGGACAGTGAAAACAGTACTCAAAGACAGGGAGAGCAAGCTCTCTCTTGGCACTTTGGATGTGGGACATACAGCGAGATGTTTGCTGCTTTTGCGTTTGGCTGTTGGGAGATTTACAGCACAAAGATATGTAGTTGATTTGAAGCAGTTCCGAGAAAGTCTAAACATAATCCCCACTTCTCCCTCCTGGCACTTTCCATGTGGGAGATATAGCAGGATGTATATTGGTTTTGAGGACAACTCAATGGACAGTGTAGGGAGAAAACCTCCTGGCTCCTTGAATGCCGTTTCTGGAGACACTGCGATCAATGTGGGAGATATGTCAAGATGTGTGTTTGTTTTGAGGACGTCTCTCTGGAGAGTCTTAGCAAAGAGGTCACACAGATAATCAGAGCAATTCTCAGAGACACTGAGAACAAGCTCCGCAATTCCCTCCTGGCACTTTCCCTGTAGGAGATACCGCAAGACGTTTCTGTACATTGGGCACAGCGCTCTGCACGGTGTTAGCAGAGACTTTCCCGGGACAGTGAAACCCGACATCAGAGACACTGAGAAGAAGCCCCAATGTTCCCTCCAGGCACTTTCAGTGTGGGTGCCTTCTCCACGTGGTTCCTGGTTTCACTGCGGCTCTGAAGAGAACGTTAGCAAAGAGGTAACCGGGACAGTGAAAACAGTACTCAAAGACAGGGAGAGCAAGGTCTCTCTTGGCACTTTGGATGTGGGACATACAGCGAGATGTTTGCTGCTTTTGCGTTTGGCTGTTGGGAGATTTACAGCACAAAGATATCTAGTTGATTTGAAGCAGTTCCGAGAAAGTCTAAACATAATCCCCACTTCTCCCTCCTGGCACTTTCCATGTGGGAGATATAGCAGGATGTATATTGGTTTTGAGGACAACTCAATGGACAGTGTAGGGAGAAAACCTCCTGGCTCCTTGAATGCCGTTTCTGGAGACACTGCGATCAATGTGGGAGATATGTCAAGATGTGTGTTTGTTTTGAGGACGGCTCTCTGGAGAGTCTTAGCAAAGAGGTCACAGGGATAATCAGAGCAATTCTCAGAGACACTGAGAACAAGCTCCACAATTCCCTCCTGGCACTTTCCCTGTAGGAGATACCGCAAGACGTTTCTGTACATTGGGCACAGCGCTCTGCACGGTGTTAGCAGAGACTTTCCCAGGACAGTGAAACCCGACATCAGAGACACTGAGAAGAAGCCCCAATGTTCCCTCCAGGCACTTTCAGTGTGGGTGCCTTCTCCACGTGGTTCCTGGTTTCACTGCGGCTCTGAAGAGAATGTTAGCAAAGAGGTAACCGGGACAGTGAAAACAGTACTCAAAGACAGGGAGAGCAAGCTCTCTCTTGGCACTTTGGATGTGGGACATACAGCGAGATGTTTGCTGCTTTTGCGTTTGGCTGTTGGGAGATTTACAGCACAAAGATATCTAGTTGATTTGAAGCAGTTCCGAGAAAGTCTAAACATAATCCCCACTTCTCCCTCCTGGCACTTTCCATGTGGGAGATATAGCAGGATGTATATTGGTTTTGAGGACAACTCAATGGACAGTGTAGGGAGAAAACCTCCTGGCTCCTTGAATGCCGTTTCTGGAGACACTGCGATCAATGTGGGAGATATGTCAAGATGTGTGTTTGTTTTGAGGACGTCTCTCTGGAGAGTCTTAGCAAAGAGGTCACACAGATAATCAGAGCAATTCTCAGAGACACTGAGAACAAGCTCCGCAATTCCCTCCTGGCACTTTCCCTGTAGGAGATACCGCAAGACGTTTCTGTACATTGGGCACAGCGCTCTGCACGGTGTTAGCAGAGACTTTCCCGGGACAGTGAAACCCGACATCAGAGACACTGAGAAGAAGCCCCAATGTTCCCTCCAGGCACTTTCAGTGTGGGTGCCTTCTCCACGTGGTTCCTGGTTTCACTGCGGCTCTGAAGAGAACGTTAGCAAAGAGGTAACCGGGACAGTGAAAACAGTACTCAAAGACAGGGAGAGCAAGGTCTCTCTTGGCACTTTGGATGTGGGACATACAGCGAGATGTTTGCTGCTTTTGCGTTTGGCTGTTGGGAGATTTACAGCACAAAGATATCTAGTTGATTTGAAGCAGTTCCGAGAAAGTCTAAACATAATCCCCACTTCTCCCTCCTGGCACTTTCCATGTGGGAGATATAGCAGGATGTATATTGGTTTTGAGGACAACTCAATGGACAGTGTAGGGAGAAAACCTCCTGGCTCCTTGAATGCCGTTTCTGGAGACACTGCGATCAATGTGGGAGATATGTCAAGATGTGTGTTTGTTTTGAGGACGGCTCTCTGGAGAGTCTTAGCAAAGAGGTCACAGGGATAATCAGAGCAATTCTCAGAGACACTGAGAACAAGCTCCACAATTCCCTCCTGGCACTTTCCCTGTAGGAGATACCGCAAGACGTTTCTGTACATTGGGCACAGCGCTCTGCACGGTGTTAGCAGAGACTTTCCCAGGACAGTGAAACCCGACATCAGAGACACTGAGAAGAAGCCCCAATGTTCCCTCCAGGCACTTTCAGTGTGGGTGCCTTCTCCACGTGGTTCCTGGTTTCACTGCGGCTCTGAAGAGAATGTTAGCAAAGAGGTAACCGGGACAGTGAAAACAGTACTCAAAGACAGGGAGAGCAAGCTCTCTCTTGGCACTTTGGATGTGGGACATACAGCGAGATGTTTGCTGCTTTTGCGTTTGGCTGTTGGGAGATTTACAGCACAAAGATATCTAGTTGATTTGAAGCAGTTCCGAGAAAGTCTAAACATAATCCCCACTTCCTCCTGGCACTTTCCATGTGGGAGATATAGCAGGATGTATATTGGTTTTGAGGACAACTCAATGGACAGTGTAGGGAGTAAAGGTCCTGGCTCCTTGAATGCCGTTTCTGGAGACACTGCGATCAATGTGGGAGATATGTCAAGATGTGTGTTGGTTTTGAGGACGGCTCTCTGGAGAGTCTTAGCAAAGAGGTCACACAGATAATCAGAGCAATTCTCAGAGACACTGAGAACAAGCTCCACAATTCCCTCCTGGCACTTTCCCTGTAGGAGATACCGCAAGACGTTTCTGTACATTGGGCACAGCGCTCTGCAGGGTGTTAGCAGAGACTTTCCCGGGACAGTGAAACCCGACATCAGAGACACTGAGAAGAAGCCCCAATGTTCCCTCCAGGCACTTTCAGTGTGGGTGCCTTCTCCACGTGGTTCCTGGTTTCACTGCAGCTCTGAAGAGAATGTTAGCAAAGAGGTAACCGGGACAGTGAAAACAGTACTCAAAGACAGGGAGAGCAAGCTCTCTCTTGGCACTTTGGATGTGGGACATACAGCGAGATGTTTGCTGCTTTTGCGTTTGGCTGTTGGGAGATTTACAGCACAAAGATATCTAGTTGATTTGAAGCAGTTCCGAGAAAGTCTAAACATAATCCCCACTTCCTCCTGGCACTTTCCATGTGGGAGATATAGCAGGATGTATATTGGTTTTGAGGACAACTCAATGGACAGTGTAGGGAGTAAAGGTCCTGGCTCCTTGAATGCCGTTTCTGGAGACACTGCGATCAATGTGGGAGATATGTCAAGATGTGTGTTTGTTTTGAGGACGTCTCTCTGGAGAGTCTTAGCAAAGAGGTCACACAGATAATCAGAGCAATTCTCAGAGACACTGAGAACAAACTCCACAATTCCCTCCTGGCACTTTCCCTGTAGGAGATACCGCAAGACGTTTCTGTACATTGGGCACAGCGCTCTGCACGGTGTTAGCAGAGACTTTCCCGGGACAGTGAAACCCTATGTCAGAGACACTGAGAAGAAGCCCCAATGTTCCCTCCAGGCACTTTCAGTGTGGGTGCCTTCTCCACGTGGTTCCTGGTTTCACTGCGGCTCTGAAGAGAACGTTAGCAAAGAGGTAACCGGGACACTGAAAACAGTACTCAAAGACAGGGAGAGCAAGCTCTCTCTTGGCACTTTGGATGTGGGACATACAGCGAGATGTTTGCTGCTTTTGCGTTTGGCTGTTGGGAGATTTACAGCACAAAGATATCTAGTTGATTTGAAGCAGTTCCGAGAAAGTCTAAACATAATCCCCACTTCTCCCTCCTGGCACTTTCCATGTGGGAGATATAGCAGGATGTATATTGGTTTTGAGGACAACTCAATGGACAGTGTAGGGAGAAAACCTCCTGGCTCCTTGAATGCCGTTTCTGGAGACACTGCGATCAATGTGGGAGATATGTCAAGATGTGTGTTTGTTTTGAGGACGGCTCTCTGGAGAGTCTTAGCAAAGAGGTCACACAGATAATCAGAGCAATTCTCAGAGACACTGAGAACAAGCTCCACAATTCCCTCCTGGCACTTTCCCTGTAGGAGATACCGCAAGACGTTTCTGTATATTGGGCACAGCGCTCTGCACGGTGTTAGCAGAGACTTTCCCGGGACAGTGAAACCCTATGTCAGAGACACTGAGAAGAAGCCCCAATGTTCCCTCCAGGCACTTTCAGTGTGGGTGCCTTCTCCACGTGGTTCCTGGTTTCACTGCGGCTCTGAAGAGAACGTTAGCAAAGAGGTAACCGGGACAGTGAAAACAGTACTCAAAGACAGGGAGAGCAAGCTCTCTCTTGGCACTTTGGATGTGGGACATACAGCGAGATGTTTGCTGCTTTTGCGTTTGGCTGTTGGGAGATTTACAGCACAAAGATATGTAGTTGATTTGAAGCAGTTCCGAGAAAGTCTAAACATAATCCCCACTTCTCCCTCCTGGCACTTTCCATGTGGGAGATATAGCAGGATGTATATTGGTTTTGAGGACAACTCAATGGACAGTGTAGGGAGAAAACCTCCTGGCTCCTTGAATGCCGTTTCTGGAGACACTGCGATCAATGTGGGAGATATGTCAAGATGTGTGTTTGTTTTGAGGACGTCTCTCTGGAGAGTCTTAGCAAAGAGGTCACAGGGATAATCAGAGCAATTCTCAGAGACACTGAGAACAAGCTCCACAATTCCCTCCTGGCACTTTCCCTGTAGGAGATACCGCAAGACGTTTCTGTACATTGGGCACAGCGCTCTGCACGGTGTTAGCAGAGACTTTCCCGGGACAGTGAAACCCTATGTCAGAGACACTGAGAAGAAGCCCCAATGTTCCCTCCAGGCACTTTCAGTGTGGGTGCCTTCTCCACGTGGTTCCTGGTTTCACTGCGGCTCTGAAGAGAATGCTAGCAAAGAGGTAACCGGGACAGTGAAAACAGTACTCAAAGACAGGGAGAGCAAGCTCTCTCTTGGCACTTTGGATGTGGGACATACAGCGAGATGTTTGCTGCTTTTGCGTTTGGCTGTTGGGAGATTTACAGCACAAAGATATCTAGTTGATTTGAAGCAGTTCCGAGAAAGTCTAAACATAATCCCCACTTCTCCCTCCTGGCACTTTCCATGTGGGAGATATAGCAGGATGTATATTGGTTTTGAGGACAACTCAATGGACAGTGTAGGGAGAAAACCTCCTGGCTCCTTGAATGCCGTTTCTGGAGACACTGCGATCAATGTGGGAGATATGTCAAGATGTGTGTTTGTTTTGAGGACGTCTCTCTGGAGAGTCTTAGCAAAGAGGTCACACAGATAATCAGAGCAATTCTCAGAGACACTGAGAACAAGCTCCGCAATTCCCTCCTGGCACTTTCCCTGTAGGAGATACCGCAAGACGTTTCTCTATATTGGGCACAGCGCTCTGCACGGTGTTAGCAGAGACTTTCCCGGGACAGTGAAACCCTATGTCAGAGACACTGAGAAGAAGCCCCAATGTTCCCTCCAGGCACTTTCAGTGTGGGTGCCTTCTCCACATGGTTCCTGGTTTCACTGCGGCTCTGAAGAGAATGCTAGCAAAGAGGTAACCGGGACAGTGAAAACAGTACTCAAAGACAGGGAGAGCAAGCTCTCTCTTGGCACTTTGGATGTGGGACATACAGCGAGATGTTTGCTGCTTTTGCGTTTGGCTGTTGGGAGATTTACAGCACAAAGATATCTAGTTGATTTGAAGCAGTTCCGAGAAAGTCTAAACATAATCCCCACTTCTCCCTCCTGGCACTTTCCATGTGGGAGATATAGCAGGATGTATATTGGTTTTGAGGACAACTCAATGGACAGTGTAGGGAGAAAACCTCCTGGCTCCTTGAATGCCGTTTCTGGAGACACTGCGATCAATGTGGGAGATATGTCAAGATGTGTGTTTGTTTTGAGGACGGCTCTCTGGAGAGTCTTAGCAAAGAGGTCACACAGATAATCAGAGCAATTCTCAGAGACACTGAGAACAAGCTCCGCTATTCCCTCCTGGCACTTTCCCTGTAGGAGATACCGCAAGACGTTTCTGTACATTGGGCACAGCGCTCTGCACGGTGTTAGCAGAGACTTTCCCGGGACAGTGAAACCCTATGTCAGAGACACTGAGAAGAAGCCCCAATGTTCCCTCCAGGCACTTTCAGTGTGGGTGCTTTCTCCACGTGGTTCCTGGTTTCACTGCGGCTCTGAAGAGAATGTTAGCAAAGAGGTAACCAGGACAGTGAAAACAGTACTCAAAGACAGGGAGAGCAAGCTCTCTCTTGGCACTTTGGATGTGGGACATACAGCGAGATGTTTGCTGCTTTTGCGTTTGGCTGTTGGGAGATTTACAGCACAAAGATATCTAGTTGATTTGAAGCAGTTCCGAGAAAGTCTAAACATAATCCCCACTTCTCCCTCCTGGCACTTTCCATGTGGGAGATATAGCAGGATGTATATTGGTTTTGAGGACAACTCAATGGACAGTGTAGGGAGAAAAGGTCCTGGCTCCTTGAATGCCGTTTCTGGAGACACTGCGATCAATGTGGGAGATATGTCAAGATGTGTGTTTGTTTTGAGGACGGCTCTCTGGAGAGTCTTAGCAAAGAGGTCACACAGATAATCAGAGCAATTCTCAGAGACACTGAGAACAAGCTCCGCTATTCCCTCCTGGCACTTTCCCTGTAGGAGATACCGCAAGACGTTTCTGTATATTGGGCACAGCGCTCTGCACGGTGTTAGCAGAGACTTTCCCGGGACAGTGAAACCCTATGTCAGAGACACTGAGAAGAAGCCCCAATGTTCCCTCCAGGCACTTTCAGTGTGGGTGCTTTCTCCACGTGGTTCCTGGTTTCACTGCGGCTCTGAAGAGAATGTTAGCAAAGAGGTAACCGGGACAGTGAAAACAGTACTCAAAGACAGGGAGAGCAAGCTCTCTCTTGGCACTTTGGATGTGGGACATACAGCGAGATGTTTGCTGCTTTTGCGTTTGGCTGTTGGGAGATTTACAGCACAAAGATATCTAGTTGATTTGAAGCAGTTCCGAGAAAGTCTAAACATAATCCCCACTTCTCCCTCCTGGCACTTTCCATGTGGGAGGTATAGCAGGATGTATATTGGTTTTGAGGACAACTCAATGGACAGTGTAGGGAGAAAAGGTCCTGGCTCCTTGAATGCCGTTTCTGGAGACACTGCGATCAATGTGGGAGATATGTCAAGATGTGTGTTTGTTTTGAGGACGGCTCTCTGGAGAGTCTTAGCAAAGAGGTCACACAGATAATCAGAGCAATTCTCAGAGACACTGAGAACAAGCTCCACAATTCCCTCCTGGCACTTTCCCTGTAGGAGATACCGCAAGACGTTTCTGTACATTGGGCACAGCGCTCTGCACGGTGTTAGCAGAGACTTTCCCGGGACAGTGAAACCCGACATCAGAGACACTGAGAAGAAGCCCCAATGTTCCCTCCAGGCACTTTCAGTGTGGGTGCCTTCTCCACGTGGTTCCTGGTTTCACTGCGGCTCTGAAGAGAACGTTAGCAAAGAGGTAACCGGGACAGTGAAAACAGTACTCAAAGACAGGGAGAGCAAGCTCTCTCTTGGCACTTTGGATGTGGGACATACAGCGAGATGTTTGCTGCTTTTGCGTTTGGCTGTTGGGAGATTTACAGCACAAAGATATCTAGTTGATTTGAAGCAGTTCCGAGAAAGTCTAAACATAATCCCCACTTCTCCCTCCTGGCACTTTCCATGTGGGAGATATAGCAGGATGTATATTGGTTTTGAGGACAACTCAATGGACAGTGTAGGGAGAAAACCTCCTGGCTCCTTGAATGCCGTTTCTGGAGACACTGCGATCAATGTGGGAGATATGTCAAGATGTGTGTTTGTTTTGAGGACGGCTCTCTGGAGAGTCTTAGCAAAGAGGTCACACAGATAATCAGAGCAATTCTCAGAGACACTGAGAACAAGCTCCGCTATTCCCTCCTGGCACTTTCCCTGTAGGAGATACCGCAAGACGTTTCTGTACATTGGGCACAGCGCTCTGCACGGTGTTAGCAGAGACTTTCCCGGGACAGTGAAACCCTATGTCAGAGACACTGAGAAGAAGCCCCAATGTTCCCTCCAGGCACTTTCAGTGTGGGTGCTTTCTCCACGTGGTTCCTGGTTTCACTGCGGCTCTGAAGAGAATGTTAGCAAAGAGGTAACCGGGACAGTGAAAACAGTACTCAAAGACAGGGAGAGCAAGCTCTCTCTTGGCACTTTGGATGTGGGACATACAGCGAGATGTTTGCTGCTTTTGCGTTTGGCTGTTGGGAGATTTACAGCACAAAGATATCTAGTTGATTTGAAGCAGTTCCGAGAAAGTCTAAACATAATCCCCACTTCTCCCTCCTGGCACTTTCCATGTGGGAGATATAGCAGGATGTATATTGGTTTTGAGGACAACTCAATGGACAGTGTAGGGAGAAAACCTCCTGGCTCCTTGAATGCCGTTTCTGGAGACACTGCGATCAATGTGGGAGATATGTCAAGATGTGTGTTGGTTTTGAGGACGGCTCTCTGGAGAGTCTTAGCAAAGAGGTCACAGGGATAATCAGAGCAATTCTCAGAGACACTGAGAACAAGCTCCACAATTCCCTCCTGGCACTTTCCCTGTAGGAGATACCGCAAGACGTTTCTGTATATTGGGCACAGCGCTCTGCACGGTGTTAGCAGAGACTTTCCCGGGACAGTGAAACCCTATGTCAGAGACACTGAGAAGAAGCCCCAATGTTCCCTCCAGGCACTTTCAGTGTGGGTGCTTTCTCCACGTGGTTCCTGGTTTCACTGCAGCTCTGAAGAGAATGTTAGCAAAGAGGTAACCGGGACAGTGAAAACAGTACTCAAAGACAGGGAGAGCAAGCTCTCTCTTGGCACTTTGGATGTGGGACATACAGCGAGATGTTTGCTGCTTTTGCGTTTGGCTGTTGGGAGATTTACAGCACAAAGATATCTAGTTGATTTGAAGCAGTTCCGAGAAAGTCTAAACATAATCCCCACTTCTCCCTCCTGGCACTTTCCATGTGGGAGATATAGCAGGATGTATATTGGTTTTGAGGACAACTCAATGGACAGTGTAGGGAGAAAACCTCCTGGCTCCTTGAATGCCGTTTCTGGAGACACTGCGATCAATGTGGGAGATATGTCAAGATGTGTGTTTGTTTTGAGGACGGCTCTCTGGAGAGTCTTAGCAAAGAGGTCACACAGATAATCAGAGCAATTCTCAGAGACACTGAGAACAAGCTCCACAATTCCCTCCTGGCACTTTCCCTGTAGGAGATACCGCAAGACGTTTCTGTATATTGGGCACAGCGCTCTGAACGGTGTTAGCAGAGACTTTCCCGGGACAGTGAAACCCTATGTCAGAGACACTGAGAAGAAGCCCCAATGTTCCCTCCAGGCACTTTCAGTGTGGGTGCTTTCTCCACGTGGTTCCTGGTTTCACTGCGGCTCTGAAGAGAATGTTAGCAAAGAGGTAACCGGGACAGTGAAAACAGTACTCAAAGACAGGGAGAGCAAGCTCTCTCTTGGCACTTTGGATGTGGGACATACAGCGAGATGTTTGCTGCTTTTGCGTTTGGCTGTTGGGAGATTTACAGCACAAAGATATCTAGTTGATTTGAAGCAGTTCCGAGAAAGTCTAAACATAATCCCCACTTCTCCCTCCTGGCACTTTCCATGTGGGAGATATAGCAGGATGTATATTGGTTTTGAGGGCAACTCAATGGACAGTGTAGGGAGAAAACCTCCTGGCTCCTTGAATGCCGTTTCTGGAGACACTGCGATCAATGTGGGAGATATGTCAAGATGTGTGTTGGTTTTGAGGACGGCTCTCTGGAGAGTCTTAGCAAAGAGGTCACAGGGATAATCAGAGCAATTCTCAGAGACACTGAGAACAAGCTCCACAATTCCCTCCTGGCACTTTCCCTGTAGGAGATACCGCAAGACGTTTCTGTATATTGGGCACAGCGCTCTGCACGGTGTTAGCAGAGACTTTCCCGGGACAGTGAAACCCTATGTCAGAGACACTGAGAAGAAGCCCCAATGTTCCCTCCAGGCACTTTCAGTGTGGGTGCTTTCTCCACGTGGTTCCTGGTTTCACTGCGGCTCTGAAGAGAATGTTAGCAAAGAGGTAACCGGGAAAGTGAAAACAGTACTCAAAGACAGGGAGAGCAAGCTCTCTCTTGGCACTTTGGATGTGGGACATACAGCGAGATGTTTGCTGCTTTTGCGTTTGGCTGTTGGGAGATTTACAGCACAAAGATATCTAGTTGATTTGAAGCAGTTCCGAGAAAGTCTAAACATAATCCCCACTTCTCCCTCCTGGCACTTTCCATGTGGGAGATATAGCAGGATGTATATTGGTTTTGAGGACAACTCAATGGACAGTGTAGGGAGAAAACCTCCTGGCTCCTTGAATGCCGTTTCTGGAGACACTGCGATCAATGTGGGAGATATGTCAAGATGTGTGTTGGTTTTGAGGACGGCTCTCTGGAGAGTCTTAGCAAAGAGGTCACAGGGATAATCAGAGCAATTCTCAGAGACACTGAGAACAAGCTCCGCTATTCCCTCCTGGCACTTTCCCTGTAGGAGATACCGCAAGACGTTTCTGTATATTGGGCACAGCGCTCTGCACGGTGTTAGCAGAGACTTTCCCGGGACAGTGAAACCCTATGTCAGAGACACTGAGAAGAAGCCCCAATGTTCCCTCCAGGCACTTTCAGTGTGGGTGCTTTCTCCACGTGGTTCCTGGTTTCACTGCGGCTCTGAAGAGAATGTTAGCAAAGAGGTAACCGGGACAGTGAAAACAGTACTCAAAGACAGGGAGAGCAAGCTCTCTCTTGGCACTTTGGATGTGGGACATACAGCGAGATGTTTGCTGCTTTTGCGTTTGGCTGTTGGGAGATTTACAGCACAAAGATATCTAGTTGATTTGAAGCAGTTCCGAGAAAGTCTAAACATAATCCCCACTTCTCCCTCCTGGCACTTTCCATGTGGGAGATATAGCAGGATGTATATTGGTTTTGAGGACAACTCAATGGACAGTGTAGGGAGAAAACCTCCTGGCTCCTTGAATGCCGTTTCTGGAGACACTGCGATCAATGTGGGAGATATGTCAAGATGTGTGTTTGTTTTGAGGACGGCTCTCTGGAGAGTCTTAGCAAAGAGGTCACACAGATAATCAGAGCAATTCTCAGAGACACTGAGAACAAGCTCCGCAATTCCCTCCTGGCACTTTCCCTGTAGGAGATACCGCAAGATGTTTCTGTATATTGGGCACAGCGCTCTGCACGGTGTTAGCAGAGACTTTCCCGGGACAGTGAAACCCTATGTCAGAGACACTGAGAAGAAGCCCCAATGTTCCCTCCAGGCACTTTCAGTGTGGGTGCTTTCTCCACGTGGTTCCTGGTTTCACTGCAGCTCTGAAGAGAATGTTAGCAAAGAGGTAACCGGGACAGTGAAAACAGTACTCAAAGACAGGGAGAGCAAGCTCTCTCTTGGCACTTTGGATGTGGGACATACAGCGAGATGTTTGCTGCTTTTGCGTTTGGCTGTTGGGAGATTTACAGCACAAAGATATCTAGTTGATTTGAAGCAGTTCCGAGAAAGTCTAAACATAATCCCCACTTCTCCCTCCTGGCACTTTCCATGTGGGAGATATAGCAGGATGTATATTGGTTTTGAGGACAACTCAATGGACAGTGTAGGGAGAAAACCTCCTGGCTCCTTGAATGCCGTTTCTGGAGACACTGCGATCAATGTGGGAGATATGTCAAGATGTGTGTTTGTTTTGAGGACGGCTCTCTGGAGAGTCTTAGCAAAGAGGTCACAGGGATAATCAGAGCAATTCTCAGAGACACTGAGAACAAGCTCCGCTATTCCCTCCTGGCACTTTCCCTGTAGGAGATACCGCAAAACGTTTCTGTACATTGGGCACAGCGCTCTGCACGGTGTTAGCAGAGACTTTCCCGGGACAGTGAAACCCTATGTCAGAGACACTGAGAAGAAGCCCCAATGTTCCCTCCAGGCACTTTCAGTGTGGGTGCTTTCTCCACGTGGTTCCTGGTTTCACTGCGGCTCTGAAGAGAATGTTAGCAAAGAGGTAACCGGGACAGTGAAAACAGTACTCAAAGACAGGGAGAGCAAGCTCTCTCTTGGCACTTTGGATGTGGGACATACAGCGAGATGTTTGCTGACTTTGCGTTTGGCTGTTGGGAGATTTACAGCACAAAGATATCTAGTTGATTTGAAGCAGTTCCGAGAAAGTCTAAACATAATCCCCACTTCTCCCTCCTGGCACTTTCCATGTGGGAGATATAGCAGGATGTATATTGGTTTTGAGGACAACTCAATGGACAGTGTAGGGAGAAAACCTCCTGGCTCCTTGAATGCCGTTTCTGGAGACACTGCGATCAATGTGGGAGATATGTCAAGATGTGTGTTGGTTTTGAGGACGGCTCTCTGGAGAGTCTTAGCAAAGAGGTCACACAGATAATCAGAGCAATTCTCAGAGACACTGAGAACAAGCTCCGCAATTCCCTCCTGGCACTTTCCCTGTAGGAGATACCGCAAGACGTTTCTGTATATTGGGCACAGCGCTCTGCACGGTGTTAGCAGAGACTTTCCCGGGACAGTGAAACCCTATGTCAGAGACACTGAGAAGAAGCCCCAATGTTCCCTCCAGGCACTTTCAGTGTGGGTGCTTTCTCCACGTGGTTCCTGGTTTCACTGCAGCTCTGAAGAGAATGTTAGCAAAGAGGTAACCGGGACAGTGAAAACAGCACTCAAAGACAGGGAGAGCAAGCTCTCTCTTGGCACTTTGGATGTGGGACATACAGCGAGATGTTTGCTGCTTTTGCTTTTGGCTGTTGGGAGATTTACAGCACAAAGATATCTAGTTGATTTGAAGCAGTTCCGAGAAAGTCTAAACATAATCCCCACTTCTCCCTCCTGGCACTTTCCATGTGGGAGATATAGCAGGATGTATATTGGTTTTGAGGACAACTCAATGGACAGTGTAGGGAGAAAACCTCCTGGCTCCTTGAATGCCGTTTCTGGAGACACTGCGATCAATGTGGGAGATATGTCAAGATGTGTGTTTGTTTTGAGGACGTCTCTCTGGAGAGTCTTAGCAAAGAGGTCACACAGATAATCAGAGCAATTCTCAGAGACACTGAGAACAAGCTCCACAATTCCCTCCTGGCACTTTCCCTGTAGGAGATACCGCAAAACGTTTCTGTACATTGGGCACAGCGCTCTGCACGGTGTTAGCAGAGACTTTCCCGGGACAGTGAAACCCTATGTCAGAGACACTGAGAAGAAGCCCCAATGTTCCCTCCAGGCACTTTCAGTGTGGGTGCTTTCTCCACGTGGTTCCTGGTTTCACTGCAGCTCTGAAGAGAATGTTAGCAAAGAGGTAACCGGGACAGTGAAAACAGTACTCAAAGACAGGGAGAGCAAGCTCTCTCTTGGCACTTTGGATGTGGGACATACAGCGAGATGTTTGCTGCTTTTGCGTTTGGCTGTTGGGAGATTTACAGCACAAAGATATCTAGTTGATTTGAAGCAGTTCCGAGAAAGTCTAAACATAATCCCCACTTCTCCCTCCTGGCACTTTCCATGTGGGAGATATAGCAGGATGTATATTGGTTTTGAGGACAACTCAATGGACAGTGTAGGGAGAAAACCTCCTGGCTCCTTGAATGCCGTTTCTGGAGACACTGCGATCAATGTGGGAGATATGTCAAGATGTGTGTTTGTTTTGAGGACGGCTCTCTGGAGAGTCTTAGCAAAGAGGTCACACAGATAATCAGAGCAATTCTCAGAGACACTGAGAACAAGCTCCGCAATTCCCTCCTGGCACTTTCCCTGTAGGAGATACCGCAAGACGTTTCTCTATATTGGGCACAGCGCTCTGCACGGTGTTAGCAGAGACTTTCCCGGGACAGTGAAACCCTATGTCAGAGACACTGAGAAGAAGCCCCAATGTTCCCTCCAGGCACTTTCAGTGTGGGTGCTTTCTCCACGTGGTTCCTGGTTTCACTGCAGCTCTGAAGAGAATGTTAGCAAAGAGGTAACCGGGACAGTGAAAACAGTACTCAAAGACAGGGAGAGCAAGCTCTCTCTTGGCACTTTGGATGTGGGACATACAGCGAGATGTTTGCTGCTTTTGCGTTTGGCTGTTGGGAGATTTACAGCACAAAGATATCTAGTTGATTTGAAGCAGTTCCGAGAAAGTCTAAACATAATCCCCACTTCTCCCTCCTGGCACTTTCCATGTGGGAGATATAGCAGGATGTATATTGGTTTTGAGGACAACTCAATGGACAGTGTAGGGAGAAAACCTCCTGGCTCCTTGAATGCCGTTTCTGGAGACACTGCGATCAATGTGGGAGATATGTCAAGATGTGTGTTTGTTTTGAGGACGGCTCTCTGGAGAGTCTTAGCAAAGAGGTCACAGGGATAATCAGAGCAATTCTCAGAGACACTGAGAACAAGCTCCACAATTCCCTCCTGGCACTTTCCCTGTAGGAGATACCACAAAACGTTTCTGTACATTGGGCACAGCGCTCTGCACGGTGTTAGCAGAGACTTTCCCGGGACAGTGAAACCCTATGTCAGAGACACTGAGAAGAAGCCCCAATGTTCCCTCCAGGCACTTTCAGTGTGGGTGCTTTCTCCACGTGGTTCCTGGTTTCACTGCAGCTCTGAAGAGAATGTTAGCAAAGAGGTAACCGGGACAGTGAAAACAGTACTCAAAGACAGGGAGAGCAAGCTCTCTCTTGGCACTTTGGATGTGGGACATACAGCGAGATGTTTGCTGCTTTTGCGTTTGGCTGTTGGGAGATTTACAGCACAAAGATATCTAGTTGATTTGAAGCAGTTCCGAGAAAGTCTAAACATAATCCCCACTTCTCCCTCCTGGCACTTTCCATGTGGGAGATATAGCAGGATGTATATTGGTTTTGAGGACAACTCAATGGACAGTGTAGGGAGAAAACCTCCTGGCTCCTTGAATGCCGTTTCTGGAGACACTGCGATCAATGTGGGAGATATGTCAAGATGTGTGTTGGTTTTGAGGACGGCTCTCTGGAGAGTCTTAGCAAAGAGGTCACACAGATAATCAGAGCAATTCTCAGAGACACTGAGAACAAGCTCCGCTATTCCCTCCTGGCACTTTCCCTGTAGGAGATACCGCAAGACGTTTCTGTATATTGGGCACAGCGCTCTGCACGGTGTTAGCAGAGACTTTCCCGGGACAGTGAAACCCTATGTCAGAGACACTGAGAAGAAGCCCCAATGTTCCCTCCAGGCACTTTCAGTGTGGGTGCCTTCTCCACGTGGTTCCTGGTTTCACTGCGGCTCTGAAGAGAATGTTAGCAAAGAGGTAACCGGGACAGTGAAAACAGTACTCAAAGACAGGGAGAGCAAGCTCTCTCTTGGCACTTTGGATGTGGGACATACAGCAAGATGTTTGCTGCTTTTGCGTTTGGCTGTTGGGAGATTTACAGCACAAAGATATCTAGTTGATTTGAAGCAGTTCCGAGAAAGTCTAAACATAATCCCCACTTCTCCCTCCTGGCACTTTCCATGTGGGAGATATAGCAGGATGTATATTGGTTTTGAGGACAACTCAATGGACAGTGTAGGGAGAAAACCTCCTGGCTCCTTGAATGCCGTTTCTGGAGACACTGCGATCAATGTGGGAGATATGTCAAGATGTGTGTTTGTTTTGAGGACGGCTCTCTGGAGAGTCTTAGCAAAGAGGTCACACAGATAATCAGAGCAATTCTCAGAGACACTGAGAACAAGCTCCGCTATTCCCTCCTGGCACTTTCCCTGTAGGAGATACCGCAAGACGTTTCTGTATATTGGGCACAGCGCTCTGCACGGTGTTAGCAGAGACTTTCCCGGGACAGTGAAACCCTATGTCAGAGACACTGAGAAGAAGCCCCAATGTTCCCTCCAGGCACTTTCAGTGTGGGTGCTTTCTCCACGTGGTTCCTGGTTTCACTGCGGCTCTGAAGAGAATGTTAGCAAAGAGGTAACCGGGACAGTGAAAACAGTACTCAAAGACAGGGAGAGCAAGCTCTCTCTTGGCACTTTGGATGTGGGACATACAGCGAGATGTTTGCTGCTTTTGCGTTTGGCTGTTGGGAGATTTACAGCACAAAGATATCTAGTTGATTTGAAGCAGTTCCGAGAAAGTCTAAACATAATCCCCACTTCTCCCTCCTGGCACTTTCCATGTGGGAGATATAGCAGGATGTATATTGGTTTTGAGGACAACTCAATGGACAGTGTAGGGAGAAAACCTCCTGGCTCCTTGAATGCCGTTTCTGGAGACACTGCGATCAATGTGGGAGATATGTCAAGATGTGTGTTTGTTTTGAGGACGGCTCTCTGGAGAGTCTTAGCAAAGAGGTCACACAGATAATCAGAGCAATTCTCAGAGACACTGAGAACAAGCTCCGCTATTCCCTCCTGGCACTTTCCCTGTAGGAGATACCGCAAGACGTTTCTGTATATTGGGCACAGCGCTCTGCACGGTGTTAGCAGAGACTTTCCCGGGACAGTGAAACCCTATGTCAGAGACACTGAGAAGAAGCCCCAATGTTCCCTCCAGGCACTTTCAGTGTGGGTGCCTTCTCCACGTGGTTCCTGGTTTCACTGCGGCTCTGAAGAGAATGTTAGCAAAGAGGTAACCGGGACAGTGAAAACAGTACTCAAAGACAGGGAGAGCAAGCTCTCTCTTGGCACTTTGGATGTGGGACATACAGCGAGATGTTTGCTGCTTTTGCGTTTGGCTGTTGGGAGATTTACAGCACAAAGATATCTAGTTGATTTGAAGCAGTTCCGAGAAAGTCTAAACATAATCCCCACTTCTCCCTCCTGGCACTTTCCATGTGGGAGATATAGCAGGATGTATATTGGTTTTGAGGACAACTCAATGGACAGTGTAGGGAGAAAAGGTCCTGGCTCCTTGAATGCCGTTTCTGGAGACACTGCGATCAATGTGGGAGATATGTCAAGATGTGTGTTTGTTTTGAGGACGGCTCTCTGGAGAGTCTTAGCAAAGAGGTCACACAGATAATCAGAGCAATTCTCAGAGACACTGAGAACAAGCTCCACAATTCCCTCCTGGCACTTTCCCTGTAGGAGATACTGCAAGACGTTTCTGTATATTGGGCACAGCGCTCTGCAGGGTGTTAGCAGAGACTTTCCCGGGACAGTGAAACCCTATGGCAGAGACACTGAGAAGAAGCCCCAATGTTCCCTCCAGGCACTTTCAGTGTGGGTGCTTTCTCCACGTGGTTCCTGGTTTCACTGCGGCTCTGAAGAGAATGTTAGCAAAGAGGTAACCGGGAAAGTGAAAACAGTACTCAAAGACAGGGAGAGCAAGCTCTCTCTTGGCACTTTGGATGTGGGACATACAGCGAGATGTTTGCTGCTTTTGCGTTTGGCTGTTGGGAGATTTACAGCACAAAGATATCTAGTTGATTTGAAGCAGTTCCGAGAAAGTCTAAACATAATCCCCACTTCTCCCTCCTGGCACTTTCCATGTGGGAGATATAGCAGGATGTATATTGGTTTTGAGGACAACTCAATGGACAGTGTAGGGAGAAAAGGTCCTGGCTCCTTGAATGCCGTTTCTGGAGACACTGCGATCAATGTGGGAGATATGTCAAGATGTGTGTTTGTTTTGAGGACGGCTCTCTGGAGAGTCTTAGCAAAGAGGTCACACAGATAATCAGAGCAATTCTCAGAGACACTGAGAACAAGCTCCACAATTCCCTCCTGGCACTTTCCCTGTAGGAGATACCGCAAGACGTTTCTGTATATTGGGCACAGCGCTCTGCACGGTGTTAGCAGAGACTTTCCCGGGACAGTGAAACCCTATGTCAGAGACACTGAGAAGAAGCCCCAATGTTCCCTCCAGGCACTTTCAGTGTGGGTGCTTTCTCCACGTGGTTCCTGGTTTCACTGCGGCTCTGAAGAGAATGTTAGCAAAGAGGTAACCGGGAAAGTGAAAACAGTACTCAAAGACAGGGAGAGCAAGCTCTCTCTTGGCACTTTGGATGTGGGACATACAGCGAGATGTTTGCTGCTTTTGCGTTTGGCTGTTGGGAGATTTACAGCACAAAGATATCTAGTTGATTTGAAGCAGTTCCGAGAAAGTCTAAACATAATCCCCACTTCTCCCTCCTGGCACTTTCCATGTGGGAGATATAGCAGGATGTATATTGGTTTTGAGGACAACTCAATGGACAGTGTAGGGAGAAAACCTCCTGGCTCCTTGAATGCCGTTTCTGGAGACACTGCGATCAATGTGGGAGATATGTCAAGATGTGTGTTTGTTTTGAGGACGGCTCTCTGGAGAGTCTTAGCAAAGAGGTCACACAGATAATCAGAGCAATTCTCAGAGACACTGAGAACAAGCTCCGCAATTCCCTCCTGGCACTTTCCCTGTAGGAGATACCGCAAGACGTTTCTGTATATTGGGCACAGCGCTCTGCACGGTGTTAGCAGAGACTTTCCCGGGACAGTGAAACCCTATGTCAGAGACACTGAGAAGAAGCCCCAATGTTCCCTCCAGGCACTTTCAGTGTGGGTGCTTTCTCCACGTGGTTCCTGGTTTCACTGCAGCTCTGAAGAGAATGTTAGCAAAGAGGTAACCGGGACAGTGAAAACAGTACTCAAAGACAGGGAGAGCAAGCTCTCTCTTGGCACTTTGGATGTGGGACATACAGCGAGATGTTTGCTGCTTTTGCGTTTGGCTGTTGGGAGATTTACAGCACAAAGATATCTAGTTGATTTGAAGCAGTTCCGAGAAAGTCTAAACATAATCCCCACTTCTCCCTCCTGGCACTTTCCATGTGGGAGATATAGCAGGATGTATATTGGTTTTGAGGACAACTCAATGGACAGTGTAGGGAGAAAACCTCCTGGCTCCTTGAATGCCGTTTCTGGAGACACTGCGATCAATGTGGGAGATATGTCAAGATGTGTGTTTGTTTTGAGGACGGCTCTCTGGAGAGTCTTAGCAAAGAGGTCACAGGGATAATCAGAGCAATTCTCAGAGACACTGAGAACAAGCTCCGCTATTCCATCCTGGCACTTTCCCTGTAGGAGATACCGCAAGACGTTTCTGTATATTGGGCACAGCGCTCTGCACGGTGTTAGCAGAGACTTTCCCGGGACAGTGAAACCCTATGTCAGAGACACTGAGAAGAAGCCCCAATGTTCCCTCCAGGCACTTTCAGTGTGGGTGCTTTCTCCACGTGGTTCCTGGTTTCACTGCAGCTCTGAAGAGAATGTTAGCAAAGAGGTAACCGGGACAGTGAAAACAGTACTCAAAGACAGGGAGAGCAAGCTCTCTCTTGGCACTTTGGATGTGGGACATACAGCGAGATGTTTGCTGCTTTTGCGTTTGGCTGTTGGGAGATTTACAGCACAAAGATATCTAGTTGATTTGAAGCAGTTCCGAGAAAGTCTAAACATAATCCCCACTTCTCCCTCCTGGCACTTTCCATGTGGGAGATATAGCAGGATGTATATTGGTTTTGAGGACAACTCAATGGACAGTGTAGGGAGAAAACCTCCTGGCTCCTTGAATGCCGTTTCTGGAGACACTGCGATCAATGTGGGAGATATGTCAAGATGTGTGTTGGTTTTGAGGACGGCTCTCTGGAGAGTCTTAGCAAAGAGGTCACAGGGATAATCAGAGCAATTCTCAGAGACACTGAGAACAAGCTCCGCTATTCCATCCTGGCACTTTCCCTGTAGGAGATACCGCAAGACGTTTCTGTATATTGGGCACAGCGCTCTGCACGGTGTTAGCAGAGACTTTCCCGGGACAGTGAAACCCTATGTCAGAGACACTGAGAAGAAGCCCCAATGTTCCCTCCAGGCACTTTCAGTGTGGGTGCCTTCTCCACGTGGTTCCTGGTTTCACTGCGGCTCTGAAGAGAATGCTAGCAAAGAGGTAACCGGGACAGTGAAAACAGTACTCAAAGACAGGGAGAGCAAGCTCTCTCTTGGCACTTTGGATGTGGGACATACAGCGAGATGTTTGCTGCTTTTGCGTTTGGCTGTTGGGAGATTTACAGCACAAAGATATCTAGTTGATTTGAAGCAGTTCCGAGAAAGTCTAAACATAATCCCCACTTCTCCCTCCTGGCACTTTCCATGTGGGAGATATAGCAGGATGTATATTGGTTTTGAGGACAACTCAATGGACAGTGTAGGGAGTAAAGGTCCTGGCTCCTTGAATGCCGTTTCTGGAGACACTGCGATCAATGTGGGAGATATGTCAAGATGTGTGTTTGTTTTGAGGACGGCTCTCTGGAGAGTCTTAGCAAAGAGGTCACACAGATAATCAGAGCAATTCTCAGAGACACTGAGAACAAGCTCCGCTATTCCCTCCTGGCACTTTCCCTGTAGGAGATACCGCAAAACGTTTCTGTACATTGGGCACAGCGCTCTGCACGGTGTTAGCAGAGACTTTCCCGGGACAGTGAAACCCTATGTCAGAGACACTGAGAAGAAGCCCCAATGTTCCCTCCAGGCACTTTCAGTGTGGGTGCTTTCTCCACGTGGTTCCTGGTTTCACTGCGGCTCTGAAGAGAATGTTAGCAAAGAGGTAACCGGGACAGTGAAAACAGTACTCAAAGACAGGGAGAGCAAGCTCTCTCTTGGCACTTTGGATGTGGGACATACAGCGAGATGTTTGCTGACTTTGCGTTTGGCTGTTGGGAGATTTACAGCACAAAGATATCTAGTTGATTTGAAGCAGTTCCGAGAAAGTCTAAACATAATCCCCACTTCTCCCTCCTGGCACTTTCCATGTGGGAGATATAGCAGGATGTATATTGGTTTTGAGGACAACTCAATGGACAGTGTAGGGAGAAAACCTCCTGGCTCCTTGAATGCCGTTTCTGGAGACACTGCGATCAATGTGGGAGATATGTCAAGATGTGTGTTGGTTTTGAGGACGGCTCTCTGGAGAGTCTTAGCAAAGAGGTCACACAGATAATCAGAGCAATTCTCAGAGACACTGAGAACAAGCTCCGCAATTCCCTCCTGGCACTTTCCCTGTAGGAGATACCGCAAGACGTTTCTGTATATTGGGCACAGCGCTCTGCACGGTGTTAGCAGAGACTTTCCCGGGACAGTGAAACCCTATGGCAGAGACACTGAGAAGAAGCCCCAATGTTCCCTCCAGGCACTTTCAGTGTGGGTGCTTTCTCCACGTGGTTCCTGGTTTCACTGCAGCTCTGAAGAGAATGTTAGCAAAGAGGTAACCGGGACAGTGAAAACAGCACTCAAAGACAGGGAGAGCAAGCTCTCTCTTGGCACTTTGGATGTGGGACATACAGCGAGATGTTTGCTGCTTTTGCTTTTGGCTGTTGGGAGATTTACAGCACAAAGATATCTAGTTGATTTGAAGCAGTTCCGAGAAAGTCTAAACATAATCCCCACTTCTCCCTCCTGGCACTTTCCATGTGGGAGATATAGCAGGATGTATATTGGTTTTGAGGACAACTCAATGGACAGTGTAGGGAGAAAAGGTCCTGGCTCCTTGAATGCCGTTTCTGGAGACACTGCGATCAATGTGGGAGATATGTCAAGATGTGTGTTTGTTTTGAGGACGTCTCTCTGGAGAGTCTTAGCAAAGAGGTCACACAGATAATCAGAGCAATTCTCAGAGACACTGAGAACAAGCTCCACAATTCCCTCCTGGCACTTTCCCTGTAGGAGATACCGCAAAACGTTTCTGTACATTGGGCACAGCGCTCTGCACGGTGTTAGCAGAGACTTTCCCGGGACAGTGAAACCCTATGTCAGAGACACTGAGAAGAAGCCCCAATGTTCCCTCCAGGCACTTTCAGTGTGGGTGCTTTCTCCACGTGGTTCCTGGTTTCACTGCAGCTCTGAAGAGAATGTTAGCAAAGAGGTAACCGGGACAGTGAAAACAGTACTCAAAGACAGGGAGAGCAAGCTCTCTCTTGGCACTTTGGATGTGGGACATACAGCGAGATGTTTGCTGCTTTTGCGTTTGGCTGTTGGGAGATTTACAGCACAAAGATATCTAGTTGATTTGAAGCAGTTCCGAGAAAGTCTAAACATAATCCCCACTTCTCCCTCCTGGCACTTTCCATGTGGGAGATATAGCAGGATGTATATTGGTTTTGAGGACAACTCAATGGACAGTGTAGGGAGAAAACCTCCTGGCTCCTTGAATGCCGTTTCTGGAGACACTGCGATCAATGTGGGAGATATGTCAAGATGTGTGTTGGTTTTGAGGACGGCTCTCTGGAGAGTCTTAGCAAAGAGGTCACACAGATAACCAGAGCAATTCTCAGAGACACTGAGAACAAGCTCCGCTATTCCCTCCTGGCACTTTCCCTGTAGGAGATACCGCAAGACGTTTCTGTATATTGGGCACAGCGCTCTGCACGGTGTTAGCAGAGACTTTCCCGGGACAGTGAAACCCTATGTCAGAGACACTGAGAAGAAGCCCCAATGTTCCCTCCAGGCACTTTCAGTGTGGGTGCTTTCTCCACGTGGTTCCTGGTTTCACTGCAGCTCTGAAGAGAATGTTAGCAAAGAGGTAACCGGGACAGTGAAAACAGTACTCAAAGACAGGGAGAGCAAGCTCTCTCTTGGCACTTTGGATGTGGGACATACAGCGAGATGTTTGCTGCTTTTGCGTTTGGCTGTTGGGAGATTTACAGCACAAAGATATCTAGTTGATTTGAAGCAGTTCCGAGAAAGTCTAAACATAATCCCCACTTCTCCCTCCTGGCACTTTCCATGTGGGAGATATAGCAGGATGTATATTGGTTTTGAGGACAACTCAATGGACAGTGTAGGGAGAAAACCTCCTGGCTCCTTGAATGCCGTTTCTGGAGACACTGCGATCAATGTGGGAGATATGTCAAGATGTGTGTTTGTTTTGAGGACGGCTCTCTGGAGAGTCTTAGCAAAGAGGTCACACAGATAATCAGAGCAATTCTCAGAGACACTGAGAACAAGCTCCACAATTCCCTCCTGGCACTTTCCCTGTAGGAGATACCGCAAGACGTTTCTGTATATTGGGCACAGCGCTCTGCACGGTGTTAGCAGAGACTTTCCCGGGACAGTGAAACCCTATGTCAGAGACACTGAGAAGAAGCCCCAATGTTCCCTCCAGGCACTTTCAGTGTGGGTGCCTTCTCCACGTGGTTCCTGGTTTCACTGCGGCTCTGAAGAGAATGTTAGCAAAGAGGTAACCGGGACAGTGAAAACAGTACTCAAAGACAGGGAGAGCAAGCTCTCTCTTGGCACTTTGGATGTGGGACATACAGCGAGATGTTTGCTGCTTTTGCGTTTGGCTGTTGGGAGATTTACAGCACAAAGATATCTAGTTGATTTGAAGCAGTTCCGAGAAAGTCTAAACATAATCCCCACTTCTCCCTCCTGGCACTTTCCATGTGGGAGATATAGCAGGATGTATATTGGTTTTGAGGACAACTCAATGGACAGTGTAGGGAGAAAACCTCCTGGCTCCTTGAATGCCGTTTCTGGAGACACTGCGATCAATGTGGGAGATATGTCAAGATGTGTGTTTGTTTTGAGGACGGCTCTCTGGAGAGTCTTAGCAAAGAGGTCACACAGATAATCAGAGCAATTCTCAGAGACACTGAGAACAAGCTCCGCAATTCCCTCCTGGCACTTTCCCTGTAGGAGATACCGCAAGACGTTTCTGTATATTGGGCACAGCGCTCTGCACGGTGTTAGCAGAGACTTTCCCGGGACAGTGAAACCCTATGTCAGAGACACTGAGAAGAAGCCCCAATGTTCCCTCCAGGCACTTTCAGTGTGGGTGCTTTCTCCACGTGGTTCCTGGTTTCACTGCAGCTCTGAAGAGAATGTTAGCAAAGAGGTAACCGGGACAGTGAAAACAGTACTCAAAGACAGGGAGAGCAAGCTCTCTCTTGGCACTTTGGATGTGGGACATACAGCGAGATGTTTGCTGCTTTTGCGTTTGGCTGTTGGGAGATTTACAGCACAAAGATATCTAGTTGATTTGAAGCAGTTCCGAGAAAGTCTAAACATAATCCCCACTTCTCCCTCCTGGCACTTTCCATGTGGGAGATATAGCAGGATGTATATTGGTTTTGAGGACAACTCAATGGACAGTGTAGGGAGAAAAGGTCCTGGCTCCTTGAATGCCGTTTCTGGAGACACTGCGATCAATGTGGGAGATATGTCAAGATGTGTGTTTGTTTTGAGGACGGCTCTCTGGAGAGTCTTAGCAAAGAGGTCACAGGGATAATCAGAGCAATTCTCAGAGACACTGAGAACAAGCTCCACAATTCCCTCCTGGCACTTTCCCTGTAGGAGATACCACAAAACGTTTCTGTACATTGGGCACAGCGCTCTGCACGGTGTTAGCAGAGACTTTCCCGGGACAGTGAAACCCTATGTCAGAGACACTGAGAAGAAGCCCCAATGTTCCCTCCAGGCACTTTCAGTGTGGGTGCTTTCTCCACGTGGTTCCTGGTTTCACTGCAGCTCTGAAGAGAATGTTAGCAAAGAGGTAACCGGGACAGTGAAAACAGTACTCAAAGACAGGGAGAGCAAGCTCTCTCTTGGCACTTTGGATGTGGGACATACAGCGAGATGTTTGCTGCTTTTGCGTTTGGCTGTTGGGAGATTTACAGCACAAAGATATCTAGTTGATTTGAAGCAGTTCCGAGAAAGTCTAAACATAATCCCCACTTCTCCCTCCTGGCACTTTCCATGTGGGAGATATAGCAGGATGTATATTGGTTTTGAGGACAACTCAATGGACAGTGTAGGGAGAAAACCTCCTGGCTCCTTGAATGCCGTTTCTGGAGACACTGCGATCAATGTGGGAGATATGTCAAGATGTGTGTTGGTTTTGAGGACGGCTCTCTGGAGAGTCTTAGCAAAGAGGTCACACAGATAATCAGAGCAATTCTCAGAGACACTGAGAACAAGCTCCGCTATTCCCTCCTGGCACTTTCCCTGTAGGAGATACCGCAAGACGTTTCTGTATATTGGGCACAGCGCTCTGCACGGTGTTAGCAGAGACTTTCCCGGGACAGTGAAACCCGACATCAGAGACACTGAGAAGAAGCCCCAATGTTCCCTCCAGGCACTTTCAGTGTGGGTGCCTTCTCCACGTGGTTCCTGGTTTCACTGCGGCTCTGAAGAGAATGTTAGCAAAGAGGTAACCGGGACAGTGAAAACAGTACTCAAAGACAGGGAGAGCAAGCTCTCTCTTGGCACTTTGGATGTGGGACATACAGCGAGATGTTTGCTGCTTTTGCGTTTGGCTGTTGGGAGATTTACAGCACAAAGATATCTAGTTGATTTGAAGCAGTTCCGAGAAAGTCTAAACATAATCCCCACTTCTCCCTCCTGGCACTTTCCATGTGGGAGATATAGCAGGATGTATATTGGTTTTGAGGACAACTCAATGGACAGTGTAGGGAGAAAACCTCCTGGCTCCTTGAATGCCGTTTCTGGAGACACTGCGATCAATGTGGGAGATATGTCAAGATGTGTGTTTGTTTTGAGGACGGCTCTCTGGAGAGTCTTAGCAAAGAGGTCACACAGATAATCAGAGCAATTCTCAGAGACACTGAGAACAAGCTCCGCTATTCCCTCCTGGCACTTTCCCTGTAGGAGATACCGCAAGACGTTTCTGTATATTGGGCACAGCGCTCTGCACGGTGTTAGCAGAGACTTTCCCGGGACAGTGAAACCCTATGTCAGAGACACTGAGAAGAAGCCCCAATGTTCCCTCCAGGCACTTTCAGTGTGGGTGCCTTCTCCACGTGGTTCCTGGTTTCACTGCAGCTCTGAAGAGAATGTTAGCAAAGAGGTAACCGGGACAGTGAAAACAGTACTCAAAGACAGGGAGAGCAAGCTCTCTCTTGGCACTTTGGATGTGGGACATACAGCGAGATGTTTGCTGCTTTTGCGTTTGGCTGTTGGGAGATTTACAGCACAAAGATATCTAGTTGATTTGAAGCAGTTCCGAGAAAGTCTAAACATAATCCCCACTTCTCCCTCCTGGCACTTTCCATGTGGGAGATATAGCAGGATGTATATTGGTTTTGAGGACAACTCAATGGACAGTGTAGGGAGAAAACCTCCTGGCTCCTTGAATGCCGTTTCTGGAGACACTGCGATCAATGTGGGAGATATGTCAAGATGTGTGTTTGTTTTGAGGACGGCTCTCTGGAGAGTCTTAGCAAAGAGGTCACACAGATAATCAGAGCAATTCTCAGAGACACTGAGAACAAGCTCCGCTATTCCCTCCTGGCACTTTCCCTGTAGGAGATACCGCAAGACGTTTCTGTATATTGGGCACAGCGCTCTGCACGGTGTTAGCAGAGACTTTCCCGGGACAGTGAAACCCTATGTCAGAGACACTGAGAAGAAGCCCCAATGTTCCCTCCAGGCACTTTCAGTGTGGGTGCCTTCTCCACGTGGTTCCTGGTTTCACTGCGGCTCTGAAGAGAATGTTAGCAAAGAGGTAACCGGGACAGTGAAAACAGTACTCAAAGACAGGGAGAGCAAGCTCTCTCTTGGCACTTTGGATGTGGGACATACAGCGAGATGTTTGCTGCTTTTGCGTTTGGCTGTTGGGAGATTTACAGCACAAAGATATCTAGTTGATTTGAAGCAGTTCCGAGAAAGTCTAAACATAATCCCCACTTCTCCCTCCTGGCACTTTCCATGTGGGAGATATAGCAGGATGTATATTGGTTTTGAGGACAACTCAATGGACAGTGTAGGGAGAAAAGGTCCTGGCTCCTTGAATGCCGTTTCTGGAGACACTGCGATCAATGTGGGAGATATGTCAAGATGTGTGTTTGTTTTGAGGACGGCTCTCTGGAGAGTCTTAGCAAAGAGGTCACACAGATAATCAGAGCAATTCTCAGAGACACTGAGAACAAGCTCCACAATTCCCTCCTGGCACTTTCCCTGTAGGAGATACCGCAAGACGTTTCTGTATATTGGGCACAGCGCTCTGCACGGTGTTAGCAGAGACTTTCCCGGGACAGTGAAACCCTATGTCAGAGACACTGAGAAGAAGCCCCAATGTTCCCTCCAGGCACTTTCAGTGTGGGTGCTTTCTCCACGTGGTTCCTGGTTTCACTGCGGCTCTGAAGAGAATGTTAGCAAAGAGGTAACCGGGAAAGTGAAAACAGTACTCAAAGACAGGGAGAGCAAGCTCTCTCTTGGCACTTTGGATGTGGGACATACAGCGAGATGTTTGCTGCTTTTGCGTTTGGCTGTTGGGAGATTTACAGCACAAAGATATCTAGTTGATTTGAAGCAGTTCCGAGAAAGTCTAAACATAATCCCCACTTCTCCCTCCTGGCACTTTCCATGTGGGAGATATAGCAGGATGTATATTGGTTTTGAGGACAACTCAATGGACAGTGTAGGGAGAAAACCTCCTGGCTCCTTGAATGCCGTTTCTGGAGACACTGCGATCAATGTGGGAGATATGTCAAGATGTGTGTTTGTTTTGAGGACGGCTCTCTGGAGAGTCTTAGCAAAGAGGTCACACAGATAATCAGAGCAATTCTCAGAGACACTGAGAACAAGCTCCGCAATTCCCTCCTGGCACTTTCCCTGTAGGAGATACCGCAAGACGTTTCTGTATATTGGGCACAGCGCTCTGCAGGGTGTTAGCAGAGACTTTCCCGGGACAGTGAAACCCTATGTCAGAGACACTGAGAAGAAGCCCCAATGTTCCCTCCAGGCACTTTCAGTGTGGGTGCTTTCTCCACGTGGTTCCTGGTTTCACTGCGGCTCTGAAGAGAATGTTAGCAAAGAGGTAACCGGGACAGTGAAAACAGTACTCAAAGACAGGGAGAGCAAGCTCTCTCTTGGCACTTTGGATGTGGGACATACAGCGAGATGTTTGCTGCTTTTGCGTTTGGCTGTTGGGAGATTTACAGCACAAAGATATCTAGTTGATTTGAAGCAGTTCCGAGAAAGTCTAAACATAATCCCCACTTCTCCCTCCTGGCACTTTCCATGTGGGAGATATAGCAGGATGTATATTGGTTTTGAGGACAACTCAATGGACAGTGTAGGGAGAAAAGGTCCTGGCTCCTTGAATGCCGTTTCTGGAGACACTGCGATCAATGTGGGAGATATGTCAAGATGTGTGTTTGTTTTGAGGACGGCTCTCTGGAGAGTCTTAGCAAAGAGGTCACACAGATAATCAGAGCAATTCTCAGAGACACTGAGAACAAGCTCCGCTATTCCCTCCTGGCACTTTCCCTGTAGGAGATACCGCAAGACGTTTCTGTATATTGGGCACAGCGCTCTGCAGGGTGTTAGCAGAGACTTTCCCGGGACAGTGAAACCCTATGTCAGAGACACTGAGAAGAAGCCCCAATGTTCCCTCCAGGCACTTTCAGTGTGGGTGCTTTCTCCACGTGGTTCCTGGTTTCACTGCGGCTCTGAAGAGAATGTTAGCAAAGAGGTAACCGGGACAGTGAAAACAGTACTCAAAGACAGGGAGAGCAAGCTCTCTCTTGGCACTTTGGATGTGGGACATACAGCGAGATGTTTGCTGCTTTTGCGTTTGGCTGTTGGGAGATTTACAGCACAAAGATATCTAGTTGATTTGAAGCAGTTCCGAGAAAGTCTAAACATAATCCCCACTTCTCCCTCCTGGCACTTTCCATGTGGGAGATATAGCAGGATGTATATTGGTTTTGAGGACAACTCAATGGACAGTGTAGGGAGAAAAGGTCCTGGCTCCTTGAATGCCGTTTCTGGAGACACTGCGATCAATGTGGGAGATATGTCAAGATGTGTGTTGGTTTTGAGGACGGCTCTCTGGAGAGTCTTAGCAAAGAGGTCACACAGATAATCAGAGCAATTCTCAGAGACACTGAGAACAAGCTCCGCAATTCCCTCCTGGCACTTTCCCTGTAGGAGATACCGCAAGACGTTTCTGTATATTGGGCACAGCGCTCTGCACGGTGTTAGCAGAGACTTTCCCGGGACAGTGAAACCCTATGTCAGAGACACTGAGAAGAAGCCCCAATGTTCCCTCCAGGCACTTTCAGTGTGGGTGCTTTCTCCACGTGGTTCCTGGTTTCACTGCAGCTCTGAAGAGAATGTTAGCAAAGAGGTAACCGGGACAGTGAAAACAGTACTCAAAGACAGGGAGAGCAAGCTCTCTCTTGGCACTTTGGATGTGGGACATACAGCGAGATGTTTGCTGCTTTTGCGTTTGGCTGTTGGGAGATTTACAGCACAAAGATATCTAGTTGATTTGAAGCAGTTCCGAGAAAGTCTAAACATAATCCCCACTTCTCCCTCCTGGCACTTTCCATGTGGGAGATATAGCAGGATGTATATTGGTTTTGAGGACAACTCAATGGACAGTGTAGGGAGAAAAGGTCCTGGCTCCTTGAATGCCGTTTCTGGAGACACTGCGATCAATGTGGGAGATATGTCAAGATGTGTGTTTGTTTTGAGGACGTCTCTCTGGAGAGTCTTAGCAAAGAGGTCACACAGATAATCAGAGCAATTCTCAGACACTGAGAACAAGCTCCACAATTCCCTCCTGGCACTTTCCATGTGGGAGATATAGCAGGATGTATATTGGTTTTGAGGACAACTCAATGGACAGTGTAGGGAGAAAACCTCCTGGCTCCTTGAATGCCGTTTCTGGAGACACTGCGATCAATGTGGGAGATATGTCAAGATGTGTGTTGGTTTTGAGGACGGCTCTCTGGAGAGTCTTAGCAAAGAGGTCACACAGATAATCAGAGCAATTCTCAGAGACACTGAGAACAAGCTCCGCAATTCCCTCCTGGCACTTTCCCTGTAGGAGATACCGCAAGACGTTTCTGTATATTGGGCACAGCGCTCTGCACGGTGTTAGCAGAGACTTTCCCGGGACAGTGAAACCCTATGTCAGAGACACTGAGAAGAAGCCCCAATGTTCCCTCCAGGCACTTTCAGTGTGGGTGCTTTCTCCACGTGGTTCCTGGTTTCACTGCAGCTCTGAAGAGAATGTTAGCAAAGAGGTAACCGGGACAGTGAAAACAGTACTCAAAGACAGGGAGAGCAAGCTCTCTCTTGGCACTTTGGATGTGGGACATACAGCGAGATGTTTGCTGCTTTTGCGTTTGGCTGTTGGGAGATTTACAGCACAAAGATATCTAGTTGATTTGAAGCAGTTCCGAGAAAGTCTAAACATAATCCCCACTTCTCCCTCCTGGCACTTTCCATGTGGGAGATATAGCAGGATGTATATTGGTTTTGAGGACAACTCAATGGACAGTGTAGGGAGAAAAGGTCCTGGCTCCTTGAATGCCGTTTCTGGAGACACTGCGATCAATGTGGGAGATATGTCAAGATGTGTGTTTGTTTTGAGGACGTCTCTCTGGAGAGTCTTAGCAAAGAGGTCACACAGATAATCAGAGCAATTCTCAGAGACACTGAGAACAAGCTCCACAATTCCCTCCTGGCACTTTCCATGTGGGAGATATAGCAGGATGTGTATTGGTTTTGAGGACAACTCAATGGACAGTGTAGGGAGAAAACCTCCTGGCTCCTTGAATGCCGTTTCTGGAGACACTGCGATCAATGTGGGAGATATGTCAAGATGTGTGTTGGTTTTGAGGACGGCTCTCTGGAGAGTCTTAGCAAAGAGGTCACACAGATAATCAGAGCAATTCTCAGAGACACTGAGAACAAGCTCCGCAATTCCCTCCTGGCACTTTCCCTGTAGGAGATACCGCAAGACGTTTCTGTATATTGGGCACAGCGCTCTGCACGGTGTTAGCAGAGACTTTCCCGGGACAGTGAAACCCTATGTCAGAGACACTGAGAAGAAGCCCCAATGTTCCCTCCAGGCACTTTCAGTGTGGGTGCTTTCTCCACGTGGTTCCTGGTTTCACTGCAGCTCTGAAGAGAATGTTAGCAAAGAGGTAACCGGGACAGTGAAAACAGTACTCAAAGACAGGGAGAGCAAGCTCTCTCTTGGCACTTTGGATGTGGGACATACAGCGAGATGTTTGCTGCTTTTGCGTTTGGCTGTTGGGAGATTTACAGCACAAAGATATCTAGTTGATTTGAAGCAGTTCCGAGAAAGTCTAAACATAATCCCCACTTCTCCCTCCTGGCACTTTCCATGTGGGAGATATAGCAGGATGTATATTGGTTTTGAGGACAACTCAATGGACAGTGTAGGGAGAAAAGGTCCTGGCTCCTTGAATGCCGTTTCTGGAGACACTGCGATCAATGTGAGAGATATGTCAAGATGTGTGTTTGTTTTGAGGACGTCTCTCTGGAGAGTCTTAGCAAAGAGGTCACACAGATAATCAGAGCAATTCTCAGAGACACTGAGAACAAGCTCCACAATTCCCTCCTGGCACTTTCCATGTGGGAGATATAGCAGGATGTATATTGGTTTTGAGGGCAACTCAATGGACAGTGTAGGGAGAAAACCTCCTGGCTCCTTGAATGCCGTTTCTGGAGACACTGCGATCAATGTGGGAGATATGTCAAGATGTGTGTTGGTTTTGAGGACGGCTCTCTGGAGAGTCTTAGCAAAGAGGTCACACAGATAATCAGAGCAATTCTCAGAGACACTGAGAACAAGCTCCGCAATTCCCTCCTGGCACTTTCCCTGTAGGAGATACCGCAAGACGTTTCTGTATATTGGGCACAGCGCTCTGCACGGTGTTAGCAGAGACTTTCCCGGGACAGTGAAACCCTATGTCAGAGACACTGAGAAGAAGCCCCAATGTTCCCTCCAGGCACTTTCAGTGTGGGTGCCTTCTCCACGTGGTTCCTGGTTTCACTGCGGCTCTGAAGAGAATGTTAGCAAAGAGGTAACCGGGACAGTGAAAACAGTACTCAAAGACAGGGAGAGCAAGCTCTCTCTTGGCACTTTGGATGTGGGACATACAGCGAGATGTTTGCTGCTTTTGCGTTTGGCTGTTGGGAGATTTACAGCACAAAGATATCTAGTTGATTTGAAGCAGTTCCGAGAAAGTCTAAACATAATCCCCACTTCTCCCTCCTGGCACTTTCCATGTGGGAGATATAGCAGGATGTATATTGGTTTTGAGGACAACTCAATGGACAGTGTAGGGAGAAAACCTCCTGGCTCCTTGAATGCCGTTTCTGGAGACACTGCGATCAATGTGGGAGATATGTCAAGATGTGTGTTTGTTTTGAGGACGGCTCTCTGGAGAGTCTTAGCAAAGAGGTCACACAGATAATCAGAGCAATTCTCAGAGACACTGAGAACAAGCTCCGCTATTCCCTCCTGGCACTTTCCCTGTAGGAGATACCGCAAGACGTTTCTGTATATTGGGCACAGCGCTCTGCACGGTGTTAGCAGAGACTTTCCCGGGACAGTGAAACCCTATGTCAGAGACACTGAGAAGAAGCCCCAATGTTCCCTCCAGGCACTTTCAGTGTGGGTGCCTTCTCCACGTGGTTCCTGGTTTCACTGCGGCTCTGAAGAGAATGCTAGCAAAGAGGTAACCGGGACAGTGAAAACAGTACTCAAAGACAGGGAGAGCAAGCTCTCTCTTGGCACTTTGGATGTGGGACATACAGCGAGATGTTTGCTGCTTTTGCGTTTGGCTGTTGGGAGATTTACAGCACAAAGATATCTAGTTGATTTGAAGCAGTTCCGAGAAAGTCTAAACATAATCCCCACTTCTCCCTCCTGGCACTTTCCATGTGGGAGATATAGCAGGATGTATATTGGTTTTGAGGACAACTCAATGGACAGTGTAGGGAGAAAACCTCCTGGCTCCTTGAATGCCGTTTCTGGAGACACTGCGATCAATGTGGGAGATATGTCAAGATGTGTGTTTGTTTTGAGGACGGCTCTCTGGAGAGTCTTAGCAAAGAGGTCACAGGGATAATCAGAGCAATTCTCAGAGACACTGAGAACAAGCTCCACAATTCCCTCCTGGCACTTTCCCTGTAGGAGATACCGCAAGACGTTTCTGTATATTGGGCACAGCGCTCTGCACGGTGTTAGCAGAGACTTTCCCGGGACAGTGAAACCCTATGGCAGAGACACTGAGAAGAAGCCCCAATGTTCCCTCCAGGCACTTTCAGTGTGGGTGCTTTCTCCACGTGGTTCCTGGTTTCACTGCGGCTCTGAAGAGAATGTTAGCAAAGAGGTAACCGGGAAAGTGAAAACAGTACTCAAAGACAGGGAGAGCAAGCTCTCTCTTGGCACTTTGGATGTGGGACATACAGCGAGATGTTTGCTGCTTTTGCGTTTGGCTGTTGGGAGATTTACAGCACAAAGATATCTAGTTGATTTGAAGCAGTTCCGAGAAAGTCTAAACATAATCCCCACTTCTCCCTCCTGGCACTTTCCATGTGGGAGATATAGCAGGATGTATATTGGTTTTGAGGACAACTCAATGGACAGTGTAGGGAGAAAACCTCTTGGCTCCTTGAATGCCGTTTCTGGAGACACTGCGATCAATGTGGGAGATATGTCAAGATGTGTGTTTGTTTTGAGGACGGCTCTCTGGAGAGTCTTAGCAAAGAGGTCACACAGATAATCAGAGCAATTCTCAGAGACACTGAGAACAAGCTCCGCTATTCCCTCCTGGCACTTTCCCTGTAGGAGATACCGCAAGACGTTTCTGTATATTGGGCACAGCGCTCTGCACGGTGTTAGCAGAGACTTTCCCGGGACAGTGAAACCCTATGTCAGAGACACTGAGAAGAAGCCCCAATGTTCCCTCCAGGCACTTTCAGTGTGGGTGCTTTCTCCACGTGGTTCCTGGTTTCACTGCGGCTCTGAAGAGAATGTTAGCAAAGAGGTAACCGGGAAAGTGAAAACAGTACTCAAAGACAGGGAGAGCAAGCTCTCTCTTGGCACTTTGGATGTGGGACATACAGCGAGATGTTTGCTGCTTTTGCGTTTGGCTGTTGGGAGATTTACAGCACAAAGATATCTAGTTGATTTGAAGCAGTTCCGAGAAAGTCTAAACATAATCCCCACTTCTCCCTCCTGGCACTTTCCATGTGGGAGATATAGCAGGATGTATATTGGTTTTGAGGACAACTCAATGGACAGTGTAGGGAGAAAACCTCCTGGCTCCTTGAATGCCGTTTCTGGAGACACTGCGATCAATGTGGGAGATATGTCAAGATGTGTGTTGGTTTTGAGGACGGCTCTCTGGAGAGTCTTAGCAAAGAGGTCACACAGATAATCAGAGCAATTCTCAGAGACACTGAGAACAAGCTCCGCAATTCCCTCCTGGCACTTTCCCTGTAGGAGATACCGCAAGACGTTTCTGTATATTGGGCACAGCGCTCTGCAGGGTGTTAGCAGAGACTTTCCCGGGACAGTGAAACCCTATGTCAGAGACACTGAGAAGAAGCCCCAATGTTACCTCCAGGCACTTTCAGTGTGGGTGCTTTCTCCACGTGGTTCCTGGTTTCACTGCGGCTCTGAAGAGAATGTTAGCAAAGAGGTAACCGGGAAAGTGAAAACAGTACTCAAAGACAGGGAGAGCAAGCTCTCTCTTGGCACTTTGGATGTGGGACATACAGCGAGATGTTTGCTGCTTTTGCGTTTGGCTGTTGGGAGATTTACAGCACAAAGATATCTAGTTGATTTGAAGCAGTTCCGAGAAAGTCTAAACATAATCCCCACTTCTCCCTCCTGGCACTTTCCATGTGGGAGATATAGCAGGATGTATATTGGTTTTGAGGACAACTCAATGGACAGTGTAGGGAGAAAACCTCCTGGCTCCTTGAATGCCGTTTCTGGAGACACTGCGATCAATGTGGGAGATATGTCAAGATGTGTGTTTGTTTTGAGGACGGCTCTCTGGAGAGTCTTAGCAAAGAGGTCACACAGATAATCAGAGCAATTCTCAGAGACACTGAGAACAAGCTCCGCTATTCCCTCCTGGCACTTTCCCTGTAGGAGATACCGCAAGACGTTTCTGTATATTGGGCACAGCGCTCTGCACGGTGTTAGCAGAGACTTTCCCGGGACAGTGAAACCCTATGTCAGAGACACTGAGAAGAAGCCCCAATGTTCCCTCCAGGCACTTTCAGTGTGGGTGCTTTCTCCACGTGGTTCCTGGTTTCACTGCGGCTCTGAAGAGAATGTTAGCAAAGAGGTAACCGGGAAAGTGAAAACAGTACTCAAAGACAGGGAGAGCAAGCTCTCTCTTGGCACTTTGGATGTGGGACATACAGCGAGATGTTTGCTGCTTTTGCGTTTGGCTGTTGGGAGATTTACAGCACAAAGATATCTAGTTGATTTGAAGCAGTTCCGAGAAAGTCTAAACATAATCCCCACTTCTCCCTCCTGGCACTTTCCATGTGGGAGATATAGCAGGATGTATATTGGTTTTGAGGACAACTCAATGGACAGTGTAGGGAGAAAAGGTCCTGGCTCCTTGAATGCCGTTTCTGGAGACACTGCGATCAATGTGGGAGATATGTCAAGATGTGTGTTGGTTTTGAGGACGGCTCTCTGGAGAGTCTTAGCAAAGAGGTCACACAGATAATCAGAGCAATTCTCAGAGACACTGAGAACAAGCTCCGCAATTCCCTCCTGGCACTTTCCCTGTAGGAGATACCGCAAGACGTTTCTGTATATTGGGCACAGCGCTCTGCAGGGTGTTAGCAGAGACTTTCCCGGGACAGTGAAACCCTATGTCAGAGACACTGAGAAGAAGCCCCAATGTTACCTCCAGGCACTTTCAGTGTGGGTGCTTTCTCCACGTGGTTCCTGGTTTCACTGCGGCTCTGAAGAGAATGTTAGCAAAGAGGTAACCGGGACAGTGAAAACAGTACTCAAAGACAGGGAGAGCAAGCTCTCTCTTGGCACTTTGGATGTGGGACATACAGCGAGATGTTTGCTGCTTTTGCGTTTGGCTGTTGGGAGATTTACAGCACAAAGATATCTAGTTGATTTGAAGCAGTTCCGAGAAAGTCTAAACATAATCCCCACTTCTCCCTCCTGGCACTTTCCATGTGGGAGATATAGCAGGATGTATATTGGTTTTGAGGACAACTCAATGGACAGTGTAGGGAGAAAAGGTCCTGGCTCCTTGAATGCCGTTTCTGGAGACACTGCGATCAATGTGGGAGATATGTCAAGATGTGTGTTTGTTTTGAGGACGGCTCTCTGGAGAGTCTTAGCAAAGAGGTCACACAGATAATTAGAGCAATTCTCAGAGACACTGAGAACAAGCTCCGCTATTCCCTCCTGGCACTTTCCCTGTAGGAGATACCGCAAGACGTTTCTCTATATTGGGCACAGCGTTCTGCACGGTGTTAGCAGAGACTTTCCCGGGACAGTGAAACCCTATGTCAGAGACACTGAGAAGAAGCCCCAATGTTCCCTCCAGGCACTTTCAGTGTGGGTGCTTTCTCCACGTGGTTCCTGGTTTCACTGCGGCTCTGAAGAGAATGTTAGCAAAGAGGTAACCGGGACAGTGAAAACAGTACTCAAAGACAGGGAGAGCAAGCTCTCTCTTGGCACTTTGGATGTGGGACATACAGCGAGATGTTTGCTGCTTTTGCGTTTGGCTGTTGGGAGATTTACAGCACAAAGATATCTAGTTGATTTGAAGCAGTTCCGAGAAAGTCTAAACATAATCCCCACTTCTCCCTCCTGGCACTTTCCATGTGGGAGATATAGCAGGATGTATATTGGTTTTGAGGACAACTCAATGGACAGTGTAGGGAGAAAACCTCCTGGCTCCTTGAATGCCGTTTCTGGAGACACTGCGATCAATGTGGGAGATATGTCAAGATGTGTGTTGGTTTTGAGGACGGCTCTCTGGAGAGTCTTAGCAAAGAGGTCACACAGATAATCAGAGCAATTCTCAGAGACACTGAGAACAAGCTCCGCAATTCCCTCCTGGCACTTTCCCTGTAGGAGATACCGCAAGACGTTTCTCTATATTGGGCACAGCGCTCTGCACGGTGTTAGCAGAGACTTTCCCGGGACAGTGAAACCCTATGTCAGAGACACTGAGAAGAAGCCCCAATGTTCCCTCCAGGCACTTTCAGTGTGGGTGCTTTCTCCACGTGGTTCCTGGTTTCACTGCAGCTCTGAAGAGAATGTTAGCAAAGAGGTAACCGGGACAGTGAAAACAGTACTCAAAGACAGGGAGAGCAAGCTCTCTCTTGGCACTTTGGATGTGGGACATACAGCGAGATGTTTGCTGCTTTTGCGTTTGGCTGTTGGGAGATTTACAGCACAAAGATATCTAGTTGATTTGAAGCAGTTCCGAGAAAGTCTAAACATAATCCCCACTTCTCCCTCCTGGCACTTTCCATGTGGGAGATATAGCAGGATGTATATTGGTTTTGAGGACAACTCAATGGACAGTGTAGGGAGAAAAGGTCCTGGCTCCTTGAATGCCGTTTCTGGAGACACTGCGAACAATGTGGGAGATATGTCAAGATGTGTGTTTGTTTTGAGGACGTCTCTCTGGAGAGTCTTAGCAAAGAGGTCACACAGATAATCAGAGCAATTCTCAGAGACACTGAGAACAAGCTCCACAATTCCCTCCTGGCACTTTCCATGTGGGAGATATAGCAGGATGTATATTGGTTTTGAGGACAACTCAATGGACAGTGTAGGGAGAAAACCTCCTGGCTCCTTGAATGCCGTTTCTGGAGACACTGCGATCAATGTGGGAGATATGTCAAGATGTGTGTTGGTTTTGAGGACGGCTCTCTGGAGAGTCTTAGCAAAGAGGTCACACAGATAATCAGAGCAATTCTCAGAGACACTGAGAACAAGCTCCGCAATTCCCTCCTGGCACTTTCCCTGTAGGAGATACCGCAAGACGTTTCTCTATATTGGGCACAGCGCTCTGCACGGTGTTAGCAGAGACTTTCCCGGGACAGTGAAACCCTATGTCAGAGACACTGAGAAGAAGCCCCAATGTTCCCTCCAGGCACTTTCAGTGTGGGTGCTTTCTCCACGTGGTTCCTGGTTTCACTGCAGCTCTGAAGAGAATGTTAGCAAAGAGGTAACCGGGACAGTGAAAACAGTACTCAAAGACAGGGAGAGCAAGCTCTCTCTTGGCACTTTGGATGTGGGACATACAGCGAGATGTTTGCTGCTTTTGCGTTTGGCTGTTGGGAGATTTACAGCACAAAGATATCTAGTTGATTTGAAGCAGTTCCGAGAAAGTCTAAACATAATCCCCACTTCTCCCTCCTGGCACTTTCCATGTGGGAGATATAGCAGGATGTATATTGGTTTTGAGGACAACTCAATGGACAGTGTAGGGAGAAAACCTCCTGGCTCCTTGAATGCCGTTTCTGGAGACACTGCGATCAATGTGGGAGATATGTCAAGATGTGTGTTTGTTTTGAGGACGGCTCTCTGGAGAGTCTTAGCAAAGAGGTCACACAGATAATCAGAGCAATTCTCAGAGACACTGAGAACAAGCTCCGCAATTCCCTCCTGGCACTTTCCCTGTAGGAGATACCGCAAGACGTTTCTGTATATTGGGCACAGCGCTCTGCACGGTGTTAGCAGAGACTTTCCCGGGACAGTGAAACCCTATGTCAGAGACACTGAGAAGAAGCCCCAATGTTCCCTCCAGGCACTTTCAGTGTGGGTGCCTTCTCCACGTGGTTCCTGGTTTCACTGCGGCTCTGAAGAGAATGCTAGCAAAGAGGTAACCGGGACAGTGAAAACAGTACTCAAAGACAGGGAGAGCAAGCTCTCTCTTGGCACTTTGGATGTGGGACATACAGCGAGATGTTTGCTGCTTTTGCGTTTGGCTGTTGGGAGATTTACAGCACAAAGATATCTAGTTGATTTGAAGCAGTTCCGAGAAAGTCTAAACATAATCCCCACTTCTCCCTCCTGGCACTTTCCATGTGGGAGATATAGCAGGATGTATATTGGTTTTGAGGACAACTCAATGGACAGTGTAGGGAGAAAACCTCCTGGCTCCTTGAATGCCGTTTCTGGAGACACTGCGATCAATGTGGGAGATATGTCAAGATGTGTGTTGGTTTTGAGGACGGCTCTCTGGAGAGTCTTAGCAAAGAGGTCACACAGATAATCAGAGCAATTCTCAGAGACACTGAGAACAAGCTCCGCTATTCCCTCCTGGCACTTTCCCTGTAGGAGATACCGCAAGACGTTTCTGTATATTGGGCACAGCGCTCTGCACGGTGTTAGCAGAGACTTTCCCGGGACAGTGAAACCCTATGTCAGAGACACTGAGAAGAAGCCCCAATGTTCCCTCCAGGCACTTTCAGTGTGGGTGCTTTCTCCACGTGGTTCCTGGTTTCACTGCGGCTCTGAAGAGAATGTTAGCAAAGAGGTAACCGGGACAGTGAAAACAGTACTCAAAGACAGGGAGAGCAAGCTCTCTCTTGGCACTTTGGATGTGGGACATACAGCGAGATGTTTGCTGCTTTTGCGTTTGGCTGTTGGGAGATTTACAGCACAAAGATATCTAGTTGATTTGAAGCAGTTCCGAGAAAGTCTAAACATAATCCCCACTTCTCCCTCCTGGCACTTTCCATGTGGGAGATACAGCAGGATGTATATTGATTTTGAGGACAACTCAATGGACAGTGTAGGGAGAAAAGGTCCTGGCTCCTTGAATGCCGTTTCTGGAGACACTGCGATCAATGTGGGAGATATGTCAAGATGTGTGTTGGTTTTGAGGACGGCTCTCTGGAGAGTCTTAGCAAAGAGGTCACACAGATAATCAGAGCAATTCTCAGAGACACTGAGAACAAGCTCCGCAATTCCCTCCTGGCACTTTCCCTGTAGGAGATACCGCAAGACGTTTCTGTATATTGGGCACAGCGCTCTGCACGGTGTTAGCAGAGACTTTCCCGGGACAGTGAAACCCTATGTCAGAGACACTGAGAAGAAGCCCCAATGTTCCCTCCAGGCACTTTCAGTGTGGGTGCCTTCTCCACGTGGTTCCTGGTTTCACTGCGGCTCTGAAGAGAATGTTAGCAAAGAGGTAACCGGGACAGTGAAAACAGTACTCAAAGACAGGGAGAGCAAGCTCTCTCTTGGCACTTTGGATGTGGGACATACAGCGAGATGTTTGCTGCTTTTGCGTTTGGCTGTTGGGAGATTTACAGCACAAAGATATCTAGTTGATTTGAAGCAGTTCCGAGAAAGTCTAAACATAATCCCCACTTCTCCCTCCTGGCACATTCCATGTGGGAGATATAGCAGGATGTATATTGGTTTTGAGGACAACTCAATGGACAGTGTAGGGAGAAAAGGTCCTGGCTCCTTGAATGCCGTTTCTGGAGACACTGCGATCAATGTGGGAGATATGTCAAGATGTGTGTTTGTTTTGAGGACGTCTCTCTGGAGAGTCTTAGCAAAGAGGTCACACAGATAATCAGAGCAATTCTCAGAGACACTGAGAACAAGCTCCACAATTCCCTCCTGGCACTTTCCATGTGGGAGATATAGCAGGATGTATATTGGTTTTGAGGACAACTCAATGGACAGTGTAGGGAGAAAACCTCCTGGCTCCTTGAATGCCGTTTCTGGAGACACTGCGATCAATGTGGGAGATATGTCAAGATGTGTGTTGGTTTTGAGGACGTCTCTCTGGAGAGTCTTAGCAAAGAGG